>NC_088860.1:7327703-7450793 GCF_963853765.1 Magallana gigas | reverse complement strand
CACGTTTTACTTTCTCAAACTGCTCTTACATCTTATAAACCAGCAAACTGAACTCTTGGAGTTTGATTTGGGGTATCATGTTGTTTTGTAAAAAAGTTTCAAAAATTCTCTGTTAGTCCTGGGGGTCAAATAATTGGTAAAAAATGACGTTTTTTCACAAAAAACCTTCTTCCTCGAACTCCTCCTACATTTTCAAAAGTAGACAAATCATCTTTTGGAATATGTTTTAGGGTATCCTATAGATGCGCAATAAGGTTTCGGAATTTTCAATTTTGTCCTGGGGGTCATTTAATGGCTATAAAATGACGTTTTTTTACAAAAAAACTGGTTTAAAAAACGTCATTTTTTTAAAGCAGTAGCCAAATGATCTTCTAGAATATGATTGGGGGTGTCATATTGAGGCATGATCAGGTTCCAGAATTTTTTTTTTAATTAAGGGGATCAGTGGGCAACAAAAAATGACGTTTTTTGGCAAAAAAAGTATGGTTCCCAGAACTCCTCGTACAACTTTTGGAGTAGCTACATCATCTCTTGGGATATAATTGGGGCTGTCCTATAGATGTGCAATAAGGTTTTAAAAATTTAAATTTCATCCTGGGAGTCAAATAGTAGCAGAAAATTGACGTTTATCACTAAAAAATCAAACATTGATCCAAGAGCTCCTCTTATGATTTAATGGATAGACAATCATATCTTGGGATATGATAGGGACTGTTCTATAGATGTGCAGTAAGGTTTTCAAAATTTAAATTTCATCCAGGGAGTCAAAATGTAGCAGAAAATTGACGTTTATCACTTAAAAAAAAACATAGATCCTAGAACTCCTTTTATGAATTAATGGATAGACACATCATATCTTGGGATATGAAAGGAACTGTTCCATAGATGTGCATTACGGTTTTGAAAAATTAAATTTAACCCTGAGGCCCATTACCTACCGGTACATACCTTTTGATGCCCTTTAAGGATCGAGATAATGGTTAAGGGGTGGGGATCTCAACCGTTTTCGAGATATTCGTGCACTTCCTGTTCAAGGGGGGTCATGACAACCCCCGGGGGCCCATGACCTACATACCGTTTGATGCCCCTGACACAAGGTACAAGAATATATATGGTTTAAGGGTGGGGATCCCAACTGTTTTGAAGATATTAAGGGACTTGCTGTTTGAGGGCTTCAGGACCACCCACAGGGCCATGACCTACATAACATTTGATGTCCCTTGACATCAGAAACATGAATATATATGGTTTAGGGGTCATGATTATAACATTTTCTGAGATATATGGTAATTTCAAATTCCTGGGGGGTGGGGATGACCCCAGGGGTCAGATCTAATAAACCCTATATATTGCCAGTAACAGCCAATATATGATTATGAAAACCCTATATTATTATCTTTGTCCGTTTTCAAGTTACCATTTACAATAGAGTCTATGATTCTTTCTACAAGGTTCAATGTTAGACCCCACACCCTTTGACACCCCCCTCCCCCCCCCCCCCCCCTCCCCCGAAAAGTGGTTGTCTAAACCCAAAATGAGAAAAATCAAACCAGGGTGCACAACTAGATTTGCAGGCCTATCATATCCTAGAGTTTTGTACAATTATGTTCAGCCATCTCTGAGAAACAAGTTCAGAGCGGGAAAGAAGAAAAAGAAGATGAAGAATATATACATGTATTAAGAACCGTACAAAAACAATAAGTCTCCAACTTCATTCAGGAGACTTAATAATTAATAAAGATTAAATAGAGATAGGATCATCAAACATCAATAATTTAAAGATAATTGACAATTTCTGATTCTAAGGGGGTCAGGATGACCCCTTAGGGTCATGACTTACATGCCATAATGATCTGATGCGCCTGCATGACCTAAGGAGGAATAATATCTTTGGATTAAGGTGGGGATCTCAATGGTTTTTATGATATTTGATAATTTCAGGAAGAGCACTTGGGATCATGACCTACATACCATCTTAAATGCCTTGAACAAAGAAACAATAATATAATATGTACATGATATATGATTCAATTTAAGAACCCAGATATAGATCAATCATCTGTTTTGTAATACTTCCTATGTATATATACATGTACATGTATTAGTTTGTGTTTTGTTCTATACTATTCATGTTCATGACTGTAGTATGGCTTAGTCTTATTTTAAATTACATTAAAAAATTGTCAAATATATGACTTGGAACCCCCACTCCCAAACAAACTCAAATATAAACTGTTCTCTCCCCCCCCCCCCCCCCCCCCCCTTCCTTGTCGAATAATCTATTAAAATCAAAATATAATTTGGGTGTCTAAAAACTTTTATAAACTGGTAAAAATGTTATTCTTAAAAAAAATTACATTACACCTTGCATAATTGACAAATGATCTATTGAGATACGATCAGAGGTCATTTTTCTACCTTGGGATCAATAAATAGTATTCATTGACAAGTTACAATTAATTAATAACAATAAATGATTCAAATTATACTCCACATTCATCCCCCCCCCAATCTAACCTGCTTATAAAGATTCAGTCTTCTTAATACATTCTTACATGTGTACAGTAGCAAATTTTAAATCATTTCTTGATTGCTTTTTCTCTCGTGATTCACATTAACATTTTGGAAATTGCTTAATTCAATTTTTAAGATTTATAAACAAAATGTTAATATATGCATCACTGCCATGTGTATTCACCTATTTGGGGCAATTGTAAAGTCTCCTAAACAAAGCAGTGACATCATTAGGCTAGGAATTACCCACATGGATCAAACACTACTGTATAACATATGAATAAGATAAAATACATTATTATTTCTAGTTCTAAAATGTCAGGGTGTCTCCAAGGGGGCATAATCTTACAATACAATTTTACGCGCAATGACACAAAGAGCAAAAATAAATTAAACGGTTTAGGGATGAGGATCTCAGATCTCAGAAGTTAACAAAATATACAGTGATATCATTTCCTATTTCATAAAGGCGGGGGGGGGGGGGGGGGGGGGGGGGGGGGGGGGGGGGTAAAGACAACACCTGGGGGTCATTAATGTACTTTACACCAGTTGATGCATCATAATGACTTTAGAAGATATTTTGTATTTTCCTGTTTCGTGGGGTCAGAACAGTCCCATAAGGTCATGACCTACATTGTATTTGATGCATTATAATACATTAAGAAAGAAATACTCCTTCCTTCCTATTATTACTCATATAAAAAATATAAGTGTCTACACTTACTTACATATGAAATACACAAATTTAATAAGAAATTGTTTATACAGGGTCAATATGGGGTCAACTCAACAGTGCATGCAGTCTGACAAATGAAAAAAATAACTTTTGCAACTAAAATGACAGAAACTTTACAAATGCGATAGGATAGGTAACGATGATAAGCTTATTTAAATATTAAAAGATGATGATACAGTATGCTGTCAAAGGGAGATTACATTTAGAAAGTGAAAGTAGAACTTATATACATGTGTATGTATGCTGGCAGGAATCCCATGCTGGCATCTTATTATATTGTGCTACTGCTACTACATGTATTATGCTTACCTAAATTGGTCAACATCATAATGATAATCCAATTAAAACACAATAATGAATTCCTTTAGCTGATCTTAACTACCGTAATCCTTTTCTGCATACGGAAAACACAGACATGTATGTATGGGTGTTGCTAAAACGCGGAACGGAAAACGGAACGGAATGGAAAATATCATCACGTTTATCCCTTAAAAAGGGTATAGACTGGCCAGAAACGATTTACTTTGTATCTTTTATTTATATCTAATGAATGATTATCAACATGTTGCTATCTTATTAATATTCATATGAATGTCTATCAATTATAGCATTGTATTCATTCGGCTTTAGTTGAGTACGAAACGGAAAAATCAAATGTATACGAATTGTGAAACATTAACATGATTAAACGAGCAAATTAGCTATAACTTTTTACTTATTTCTCTTATATGGTATTGCTGGCATATTAGCGTAACGTACGCAGTTAGTGAAAGCGTTTTATGCGTGTTTTGAGTATTTTTATATTATTTTCAAATATGATGTACATGTATATACTTACATCAAAATTGAATTTTCGGTGTTCTAGACGATCTTTTATCATACAGACGATACAGTATCATTGAGATGGAAGAAAAAAACTGTAGGACTGACGACATTAAAAAATTAAAATACAGTAAACATTAAAATACCCGGTAATTTGTGAAACTAGTAATTTGTGAAACTAGTATTTTTAGCAATGCAATTTTGTTTACGTTTGCATTACAAAGCATGCAGTTGTTTATTCCAGCAGCTATATACATATGATCCGAATAGAGAGCTCTAGACGTTGCCTGGTTTGATTTTCCGATTATATATTGGGACTATAGTCTGTCGATCCCAAAATATTCATGCAGCACATTTGGACGATTTATAATGGAAAATGTTGACATCTTTTCTCCATTTGGAAGTCACTCAGAAGACCTTGCACAATTTTTCAACACCATCATCCGGGTCTGTTAAAATGCAAAAATCCGTAGACTTCTTTATTTTTAGCCGTGTATTTATACCAGCTGATAAGCTAGAGAGGACGTTTTAAAGAAAGAATAATGAGAATGTTTAATGCTTCTAAAAGAGAATCGCTTGAACCCTGAGGTATATATAAATATACAGCAAAAAGTGAATCGAGGATATTTTGGGACAGAATATAGTGGTCAATGCATGTACTGTTAATTTTGAGGAAATAAATATTCTTGAATAAATAATCTAATATTGCTAATCTTTCAAAAAAAAATTAAAAAGGTACATAAAGTATATCGTTTTAGCATACTTAACAAATCTACGAGGTAAATAACATTAGATAAGATTTTCCGTTTTCCTTCCGTTCCGTTTTCCGTTCCGCGTTTTAGCAACACCCATGTATGTATACACGTGAACCCATCTAATCGAAGAGCTGGGTAAAACTAGTACCCGCTAATGAGACATGCAAACCTGTGTTGTGTACGTAACTTCAGACAAAGATCAGTCATTTGTAACATGCATGTATTTTTATGACCTATTCTTCAAATCCACTTGCACTATTTTATTAGGTAAATAACAGCTTTAAGGTGGTGCAGGACACCTGCATATTGTGATGTACATGTATACTTCCTATTGAGATAAACAATAAAGTATGTTGACTATTGATTAAATATTTACCCCCCAAATAATGTTACCTAACATTGAAGCGCAATGGGTTAGAGCGTTTACATGTCTGTAAGAGCATTGGGGTCCAAGGTGTATTTTTGGTAATTTACGAATTTTCATGGGGAGGGGGGGGGGGGGGGTCTGGACCCCTCACTCCCACCCCTTCTCTAAATCTGTGCACACGATGATGTTCATGTAGGCACACAGAAGCAAATCTAAAACCGGCAACCGCCACGGGGAGGGGGCATAATTTAATTTTTAATTTTGTTTGTAATAATTATATAGACCATTATACTTCCTATGACATAAAATGTTAAGATTATTGATTAACTGAAAATTCACTGCAAACAGTTCTACCCCAAATTGCACATAAAGTGCTGCTCATGTCACGATGTGTATTATCATATGGGCAGGGATCTCATCCTTCAGTTATGAAAATTATAATTTTTAAATTTATTACCGGAGTTTGCATGTAGCCTTCATTTTTAATTAAACTGGTATAAAACAGTGTTATTTAGGGGCAAACACATGGTGCGGGTATTACTGTCTAATGACAGCATCTAGTTTAACTTTGTTTTCACTATTAAAGGATTGCAAATGGAGAATTTGACAGTAAGGGGCCTTATGCTGAATGGAACATTTGACTCTCCAGCCCGGTGCCTTTTCCAAAACATGACACAGTTTAATGGATTTTATGGCTGTCCTTATTGCCATGCTCCAGGAAGGACTGTGCAGACAAGTGAGAGAGGCCACACCCTTGTGTATCCGTTCAACATGAACTCTACAACAGGGTATCATGATCTGCGAACCCATGATTCCTTCACCAGGAACGGAGAACAGGCAGAACAAAACAGACCATACTCGGTGTGAAAGGACTAACATGGTTTTCCTACCTCCCAAACTTTGATATCATTCGAGGAGTAGGAGTTGATTAAATGCATTGTGTCCTTCTTGGAGTCGTCAAGATGCTGCTGAATTTATGGTTTGACAAGTTGCACAGGAACAGCATTTTCAGCATCTCCTAAAAAATTCAGGAAGTGGACCAACGCCTTCTTAACATCAAACCACCGAGTTTTATCACAAGACTGCCAAGATCTCTTACTGATGTTTCCCATTATAAGGCTGCGGAATTCAAGAACTTTCTCCTTTATTATGGACTGCCTTGCCTTTACGGAATTTTACCAGCAGAACAGTACCACCATTTCTCCCTCCTTGTGTTTTCCACATACATCCTTCTACAGGAGAAGATATCAGCGACCAACATCCTCCACTGTAGGCAGATGGTAATGGAATTTGTGCTGAACATTCCTGTTCTTTATGGAGAACGATACTCAACATCCAATACACATCTTCTACTCCATTTGACAGACAAAGTGATGGACCTTGGACCATTATGGGCCAGCTCATGCTTCTATTTTGAAGACTTTAATGGACAGCTTCGACATCTTTTCCATGGCACTCAGCATATCGAAACACAGATTGCGTTTGCTGTTGGTGTCCATCAAAGTCTTCCAAAGCTGGCCAAGTCTCTAAAGCATGGAACAAGTGAGAAGGATCTGTATGTGAAAATGATGGAGAAAAAACCTCAGAGGACTAGTGAATGTATTGGAAATGGATTCTTTGTAGTTGGTGCATATAACAACAGGACATTTGCTCCAGATGAAGAAGCCGCAATTTGTGAAACACTTGGAGATTTCAATTCAGCACTTTTCTTAAAACGTTTGTCCATAGGTCATCAGATTGTGCATAGTACGGAATACAAATCCACGCAAAGAAGAAACAATGCCATTGTTAAATACAAGGACAATTTTGGTGAAGTGAAAACTTTTGTTAAAGTGGTTGTAAATGAAGAGACACGTGTTCTTGCGCTCATCCACCCAATGGAAAGATCAACAGTTACAATCCCTAACTGCCAAAGAGCTGCGAATAGCCACTCCATACCATTGAGGCCACCATCAAGAAGATATATTGTAGCTGTGCCAGTGAATGACATTTGCGAAGTATGTGTATGTGTATTGTTGAACAATGAACTTTGTTTTGTTTCGGCAACACCAAACAGAATTGAGAAGGAGTGAGGAACTAAAGACTTAGCCAGAACAGTTTGACTTTCTAGTATTCTAGTGAACTGACTGCATTTCTTAAAAATATTAAATATGTACTCTTAAATGAAACATGCTGTGTAACGGTAATTGTAATAAATAAAATGTTATTATTGCATCTGAGAGCACTGAATCTATCATTTTCATTTTTGGCATTAATATGTCTGATTTGACTGTCTTTCAAATTTATAAAGCAAGTAATATGTATGATAGATTTGTGTGCAAAGGTGGCATATTACATGATGACTGTATATTGCATTTTGTTTTATTTTTACTACATGTACTACAAGTCAAAATGGTTATGTGCAGGAGTAGTATTCAAATGAAAGTGTATGAAACGAAATACTTAAAAAAGTTAAATGAAAAAATAAATACATACATAAAATCTCACTAGAACCTACAATGAAATGTAGATAAATGAGATTGGAAATGTTATTCAGCAAATTCTTAAAAAATTCATTAAAAAAAATAAAAATAAGACTAAGTCTCCAAAAAGGCACACTTTAGGTACACCAGCTTTAGTTAAAAATTACTAAATCTAAATTAGATACATTTTAGGCACACTGAAAATTTTCTAAGTCCAACAGGAAAAATACTTAAATCAGTTAAAAATGTCTAAGTTCCAATTAGGTACATGTTAGGTACCTATAAAAATATCTAAGTTAAAAATAGGCACATATCAGGCACACTACAAAAAGACAAAGTCCAGCATAGGTATCTTATAGGTACACTGCAAAAAGTTTAAGTCCAGCATAGGCATTTTATAGGTACACCATGAAAAAGATAAGTCCAGTATAGGCACATAGTAGGTACATTGAAAAAATATTAAGTTCATTTTTGATACTTTTGAGGTATGCCTATTTTGTACCTATTTTAATAGGTACATATGAAGTACTCTTTAGGCACAGATAAAGTATGCCTATATGTACTTTTTTTGGTATGGGAGTACACGCATTCGTTTTACTCAAGTTTAAAAAGCCGCTTTCAAATGTATATTGTTTAGTTAACTAACTAAAGTAATTATAATAGATGAGTTTTACTTCGTTTCATACGAAAAATACAAAGTAAATTACATGACCCGCTTATGTGGGTTATATATATGTTATTTTTCTGGAATGCTAGCTACCTTCATACACACATGAAACACAAAAGAAAGCCTTTTTTTTGTTTCTAAGAATCGGAAATTCTGTTACAAAAATAACGTGTAAAGGGTTTATATGTAAACCACTATCAAAATGCCCAACTTTTCAAACCTTTTCTAAATATGATCGCATCTGTACTAGTGCCGGATGATGTAGCGCACCCATTACAGAGGTCACACCAAGTTCCCTGGGGCGACAATTGCTTTTACCATTGTATTACACACGTACCATCTATTCACCAGATAAATTATCCCCATTCTTTTGTCATATCCTATCATTTAGACCTTTATTTAAGAAGGCAATCGATAGAAACCAAAATCGATATATAGTTCAGAATTTAAAAACATCAAAGACATAAAATTTTTCCAAAATATCCATTTTCATAATAGTTTGTCGTAATTAGTCTGAGTTATTATTTGTTTCTTAGTGTTTCTTTTCTATCAAGCATAGACGCACTTTCTCATTGGTGGATACTTGGGTTTCTTGAGGCTAGATATTATTATGCAAATCTTCCTTACCTAAACCAAAACGCTCAATAATGCTGTTGAAATAGATGTGAAATAGATAGTGCTGAGATAAATGTTTATTAAATACAGTTGTATACGCACGGAAATGTTCAAAAAGTCCTTGTTTATTGACAAATGATGAAATTTGCACATATTGGTTTTCATCAAATGGAACCCCCCTTTTCCAAATTGCCGGATCCGCCTCTGTGATTACCGGTAGTTGTAGGCTAGAACTGGGGAAACATGTATTTTTGGTAGGGCTTAAGGCAGGAGGTATGATGTAGGATTATGGACAGAATAACTTATCATAGCTTTATTGTATTATGTATTTACCAACTTCAGTAATAAATATATTTTTAATAATTTATTTTTGGACAATATATATGAATAAAATATGAACAAAATTGAAGAAGAGCAAGTAATCCATACATACCTATTAGTTGTAAGAGTTGTCCTTCTAAATATACATAACATTATTCTATAGTACAGTGTATGCTATATTTTAAAATGTGATTTAAATACAACATAGGATGTTAGAAGTTATAAATCTTTTAAATCATTCATCGATCCAAAAGTCCAAGGGGTCCGAGAAACAAATATGTTTGCCGGGGTCCGAGACCTATTTTTCATACACCCAGATGCCAAAAGTATGTCAATTTTTATCTTTTCACAATATATTTCCTTGAAAACCAATATTTTCAAAGAATCGTTGAAAAGGAACCGCTTAACTGATTTTGTAATGCCTTTGATTGATAAATTTACAATTTTTCTAGCCTTTTTTGGCATCATATTTACATATTTCCCCAACATTCCTGAAATTTGATATTCACAATCTAAAGAAGAGATATTTAGGCTTACAAATTGCAAAAGATATATAGGCCTAGTAGAGTTCTAAAAAAATATCTTCGTGTTGTGTTTGTAATATCAAATTTTACAAATGAGTTGTTTAAAAACTGTTTCAATGCATATGAAAAATCAACCCATACTGTATATGAAATGAAAACTTTCCGCATTAAAAGTATGCTTTTTACGAAAATAAAAAGACCATATTGTAGACACTTATTAATTAAATTCAACAAATCCTGATATAGTAACGGCGATATATTACAGTCTACAAAAAATACAGGCAGGTCATGTGTTGTCACATATACTGTTGAACTTAGTTCGCATTCTAATGCCTTTCGTGCATTTGTTCTATTCATTAGTCTATATTCACGTTAATGCATGATTATATACAGATTATATACAGATACACAGATACGTTGCTTAATTTTACAGTAAATGGTTGCGAAAATGCTGTAAATTGTGTGTGATGTTATTAGTCTCCATTTACTGTGCATCACAGTTAAACACACAATTGAACTAATAGAAATATTTCTCAATCTGTAAAGCAATTCGATTTTTGAGGATCCTTGAAATATATAGGTCCTTGCAGCTAGTCGTTCATGCATTGTCTGTTTGATTTCCAAGAACTTATATGTTAATGATGCAAAAAAAAACAACACATGCACCAAAATACAACAGTTGTCTTTTTCACAAACCTCAGTCTGACTTTCGGCACTGTCTTTGTCTGGTTATGAACTTGAAAAAAAAATCAATTTCAATTTCTTCAAAGGGTGGGTCTTAGATGTATATTTAATTTCCGTCAACAAAGGAATATACAATATCAATCATTTTTTGGATTTCTTTAAGCAGATCATCTAAAAACGAATAAAACATACTGTTCATTTTGAAAATGCACTCAGTTTGCTTCTTCAAGTGAGATAAAGGTGAATTATGTCTTTTGTCTTTCTTCATATATATTTTTCCAATTATTTGTCTGTGATAACACTATGAATTGATATTGGTCCAATACATTTCATTAATGAATTGTTAAAATATTTAATCCTACATGCAATTGATGAACACAAGTAAAGCCCTTCGGGCTTTATTGGATTTGATCATACCCGACCGCATTTCATCACCTCATAATACTCAAAGAATGAATTGATTCCTTATTCCTTAAAGAAAGGTCTAACCTTATCATAAAATCCAAGGATATACTCCCACGATAAGTAGGTTTACTGAAGAAAAAAAGTTACTTATATTCTACTAATAAACCGCTCACATCATTTGTTTCACGTTTCTGCGCACAATTTAAAAAGCTGGTATTTGCAAATTGCTTACATATAAAAGATCATATTGATGACATCATTGAGACTAAGCTAGTTGTAGAGCTGCATCTCACGATCCACCGACCCGAATTTTCCGTGGAGCTTCCGTTCTGCAGGAATAAAAAAGCACTCTGGAGGGCCTCACACTCTCTGCTGTCAATATTGGTGACGAATCGGACGCCAGCATACAATACATATACAAAAAGACATATCAAACAATCATTTTTTGCTAGGCATTGAGGAATACTAATGTGATGTCATTGACACAGAATATTTGTATTCAACAGCAGATCGTATGATGCCATCAATGACGGTATAGTATCGTCGACAGCAAACACAAGACATATACAACGAGACTTAAGAAATGAAGATAATAATTTTTCTATTGATCGACGTATCAAAGAAAAAATTGACCGGAAAACTTCATTAATGCGCATTGATGAAAAAGTTTTCCGGTCAATTTTTTCTTTGATACGTCGATCAATAAGAAAAATTATTATCTTCATTTCTTATCATTTAATAAAACATTTTCAAATCAAAAAATGTGAAGTGTCATTGATCAAAAATGTAAATAATGTAAATGAAGCGGCGCGTATGAATACAAAATAACAACAGCAACAATATTCAAAATGGATGCGCCTTCAGCTGATGCAGAGCTATTGAACTGAATTTAATGGATTAAACACAAATAGTGAGTTAAAATCTGAACCGGCTGAATTGAAAACGAAAGGAAAATACATGCGATAGCTTTTGATATTATTCACTGTGCAGAAAAATTCGTAATAACACTAGTTTTCATGTGAGATCGATGGAAAATGCAACTGGACAGTTGATGCATTGTACTCAAAACGATGCTTATTCTGAATTTCTGATGTAGGGTACTGTGTAAGTTTAAAAATCATCGTTACCAAGTTTGAACAGCAGTGTTACCGTGAAAGTGTATGGGCCTATATGTTCGTTATGATTATTCTGGAAAAGGAACAGCCAGCCTCGCAGTAATGTTGATTGATCTGAAGCAGACGAAATCGTGAGAAGACGCTTAATTTTCTATTTCGTGAATAAGATATTGTGTTTTGTTTATTTTTGAAGGTTAGACTTTCAAGTTTTAATGTTTATAAAGTTGTATTTTGTTTGCTGACATTAAAACAGACACAACTTTACACTTTGTTGACAGTGTTTATTTTGGAAATTCCCGTTCTATAAATAGTGTTAGATCAGAACAGTTGAGAAAAGTAGATCCGGCTAAAATTTTATTGATGCAGGTATCAAAGAAATTTTTCGACCAATCAGAAGCGGCGATATCTCATCAAACGAATAAATATTAAATGATATGCAAAACATGCATATTTTAATTGGCATTGAGAAATATGTATGAGTTATCTTTGACATAGAACATTTGTATTCAACGGCAGATCTTATGATGCCATCAATGACGTTATCGTCTAGTGACACAGTTAGGAACGACCTACGTGTACTCGATATACTCTTTCAAGTGCATATGTATTTCCTTAAAGGTAACTGCTTACACAAATATCAATGCCTTTTTAATTCATTCACTAATTAAAAAATCGCACTCAAAAAACCGTGTAGATTGATCATGCTAGTGACTAGAAATTAACATTTTTCGACAACATTTCCTTACATTTAGCAGTTTTTAGAGCTTTAAGATATGAAAATGACAAGATTATACCTAAAGAGCATGCCTTTGCATTAAATACACATGAAACTATTTTGCAAATCGCTTTATTAATTCAAAAAGTATTTTTTAACTAACGATTTTTTTATATATCTTTATCACAAAAGATCATTCGTATATTTTTTTAGTGTAACAGAAAGCCAACAACTACAACAGTAAACAATTCCCGCAAATTTTACATTCCATTGAAATATTTGACTGACAATGAATCACATTAAGGTTTACTTATGGCCATCACATCTACTTTATTTAAACTATTATTAAGTAAAGAATTTTTATTTATCCAAGAAAAAATTTGAACATGTTACTATATCTTTATAATGCGCTCTTCTCCTTTTTGAGATCAATATAGCCTGCAAATGGTCATGAACATCCAGCAACCTTAAAGGACAATCAATACCAATTGTGTTTACCGTCTGAAAAAAAAAATATACAACGAAAAAGGATTCACAACACACCATATTGAATGATGTACGCATTTTTCAACTTATTGTATAAATGAGCTGTCGACCTACATCGCCAAAATGAGTAAATCATACATTTTAAATTTCAAGAAAAACTAATAAATGTTGGTGTATCATTAGATTAGTAACTAATTATCAAGACAAATATGAAAGAAAGGTAAAACATTCCATGATTTTGTGTTCTTACATATGATACACTTTAATCTTATACCCCCTCTCCCCCCAAATACAAAGCAGCATTTTAATTACACAGAGAAATCTGCCTAATTTAACAGTACATTATTGTTGTGAGTTTTGCACTTAGACAAGGAACTTTATCTACACTGTGTCAGCTCACCCAGCTGAAATTGGGTATCGACTTATGCTGCGAGTTAACCTGCGATGGACTGGTCTAGTATTTTAGATATAAAATCTAAACGTGTTCCTATATATTTATACGGGGCTCTTCATCTGAAGAAGATAAATATGGAGTAGAAATGGCCACGACCACTCTGCCCTCGTCCAGTTTTTTTACCACGCATTTTTTTCAAAATTCTTTGCTTTTTAAGTCAGTAACTCAGGTGGATGTTTGAATTTCTGTGTGACTATTGTTATCTTAATATTTTATCATAAGAAGGAGTTGATAGATTTAGATGTCTGATTTTCAGTAAGAGCCTCGAGTATTGTTACTTTTTTTTTTACATTGATCGCCAAAGATACACAGTAAGACAATGTTTTAGCTTGTTGTAAAATATACCGACCGTCGACGCACTTATATGTATATATAAAAACAATATTTCCTTTTGGAATATAAGAATGTGCAAATTCTGTACGTACATCTGGTTTGTTGAGTACATACATGTAGAATACATAGCAAATCATGCATTTTCTGATGGCAGGATGTTTAGAACGTGTCCTCGACAGTCGACACAGAACATTTTGATTAATTTTAGTTTAGATTTCTGGTGGTCCACGTAAAGATTCGGCATTGTCATACTCCGCGAGTTACGTATTATTTCTTTCTTCACTTGTTTCATCTGCAAATAAAACATTTTTATATAGCACATATCACTGAATTGATTTTTCTAATGAAAAACTATTACTATAATGAGTATGTACTCTGCCATATTAAAATGCATGTCAATTCCTTCTCGCAAACGTCCGTTGAAATATACAGGTGCATGACAATCGTGTGAGGATGAACCCGTAGAAGTCATTTGTACAGTTAAATAGCAGGGATTTGAATCTTATACCTTTGATGAGCGACTTTCAAAAGAAACTCATGTTATGCAACAATGACCTTTATCTTTAACGAGGCCGAGTACAGAACGAGTACGCACGCTTTCGCGCAGCGTTTCATTTGTATTGTGACGTCATCTTTTTGATTTGTTGACGCCATGGAGTGATAGTTTCAACTGCAGATATTCAGCAAAATTTGTTGAAAATAGCTCGTTTGATGTGTAAAATTGATATTATATTGTGGAATAAACATAAATGTCTCGAAGTATAAGCTATATTTAGGCTCGGGTCGAAAACGTGAAGAGGGTTCAGCAAGCCTAACCCTTTGTCACGTTTTCTTAACCCGCCTAAATAACGCTTAATTCATTTATTTCAAGACATTAACAATGTATTTTATATTAATTACCCTTAATATGTGATGTTATATATTTATTTATTACTTAAATATGTCGTAATGTTTTAATAACACAATAAAGATCTCCATTTCCGTCTTTGTCAAATAAAAAATAGCCATTATCTGACAAACTTGGAAATTGGGCGTACAAAAAATAACTTTGATAAGACCCCTGGAACAAACCAGGAGGTAAAAGGTTTTTTTTATTTGACAATTTGATGCCTTTTAGCAATAACTTTAATATGTAGAACAAAAAAAGAAATCCCTAGGGCAGAAGTTTGAAAAATGTGCAAATTTGGTACATTTCAAGCAAAATCCCATAGGGTCCTATGTTAAAAATTAACAAACTTTGAGATGACCCCTTAAACAAACGGTGTGGTAAATTTCTTATTTTTTTTATCTTAAAATAATAATTATATCACTAGAAATTCTTGTAAAAAATTTCATTCAAAAATCTAGGGCAGAAAAAATTAGACTCGGCCTCGTTAAGTTTACATAGGTATACTTATTTTCTGAAGTGCGTAAAACCTTCTTTTAGAGTTTATTATCATCTTTTGAAAAATATCCAATGTTTACGTGAAATCACACATGAAATCTTAAAGTTCGTGTGTTTGTGGGGCATATATCATAATATGTGATATAATTATATGTAGGGCAATCTGTCGTCACGTGGTAATATGATTAATAAGATCATATTTACCGCATTGTTTTGCATGACCGTAATTATAAACAAAAAAAGGACAATATATGATAAACCATGCTAATTGCTTTAAATCTGAATTGAAGATTAAAATCATGCATGCATGCTAAGAAAAGAAATAATTTCACGATGGACCATTTTAAATACTGATGTACGCATTTTAATCTTTCTATTATATCAAGTGTTGCGAACCCTTTTCTGAACGCACTCCTAATAATATTATACAGTCTTCGAAATCCAGGATTAATTTTGCATCCTTGCAATCTTGGCTAGCGAAGATGTACATCATTATTTGCAGGAGGAATTATATTGTAGAATAAAATCAGATCTTCAATACGCTCCCCGGTTTTCCATATGTTCGATGCAACATATCGGGGAGTGGATTGAAGTGATTTTAATTAGACTGAGATCAAATAAATGCAATAATATATCCATTGCATACAATATATTTCTTCTTCTTTTTTTTTGGGGGGGGGGGGTGGCGGAAATTTAATGTAAATAACAATTATTCAGGAGTATCTGATCATTGATACTTTTTTGTAAACATGTACATACAATAAGCCAAATTATCTTGCCTTAAAAGTTCAGATCGATTCTAGTCACAATACTGTGTTTATAATTTTTATATTGTATTTTTTAGGATTGTGGCAACTTCTGAATGGACTGTTTGACATGATTTTTTGCATAACTATTGTCATTGAATAGTTTAATGAATGACCAATATCAATTCCGCAAACAACGTGTTGTGTTGTAATGTGTCAAACGGAGCACCACCCTATCAGCTATCCATATATAATGTTTATCCAGGAAGAATATTTGGTCTAGTTACATAAGTAGTACACAGCACCTACAAACAGGAAATTTTCGTAAATTTCAAATCTTAAAAGTGAGAAAACGAAAAAACGATAAAAACTGCCATGATTGATATTTTTCATTTTTGAATTTTTCAGAACAGTAGTTGAAGGCAATATCGATAATATTTATTGAAATTGTTTGCTCTTTTCTTTTCATTTTTTTATTGTCTATGAAAATTTAAAAAATATGAAAATTTGATACGGTACAGCTAATATCAGTGAAAAATTTTGCATATTAGATACGTTAAAACTTATACCAGTAAAACAAAATGCCACTACATTCAGCATCTGTTATACTGATATAACATTTACCGAATCTAATATGCAAACTTCTTTACAGATATTAGCCATACCGTACCAAATTTACACATTTTTTTTATTTGCATAAACCAATAAAAAAATAACAATTATTTCAATACATATTATAGAATAATACTTTCAACTAGTTGCACTGAAAATTTAAAGCTTGAATTTCATTCATAGCAAATCATTTCGCGTTTTGAGTATATTTATAATTGTAACATTAAATAAAACGTTCAAACCTACATATTAAGCAATTTGGGAAATAATCGTTAAATCATATCTTTTCGTCGATACAAAAGATTTTTTCGACAAAGTTGTTGGCACTATATTTTTAGTCGCGGAAGGGAACTTAATATTATGTTCATATGGCTGTTCCATGTGTGTTTCAGTTCCCTGATTAAGAACATATTTAATGGTTTTAATGCGATGATACATATATATATATTTCATACAAATAGACATCAGTATAAAAATGAATAATTAGAAGCATTGAATGTTTATTTTTGGATGTCATCATTCCCATAACACACCAAGAGGCGCAGAAAAATTATCATATTGCGCTTACGCTCGGTATTCAATTTGTCTGCACCGCTTAATGTGTTATAGGACCAACAGCATCCAAAAAAGCATTCAATTGTAAAATGTATACTCTGCTATATTAAAATGCATGTCGAAATTCCTTCTCGCAAACGTCCTTTAAAATATATACATGTACCTGTAAAATAGACTCATTTGTACGGTTAAATATCAGGGATTTGAATCTTAAAACCCTGAGCTTTGATATACGTGCTCTCAAAAGTATAACAACTATGACCTTGATCTTTAAGCTTACATATGTACAATGTACACTGAATATATCGAAAGTGCGTAAAACGTACGTATAGAGTGCATTATTATCTTTAGAAAAATATCCAATGTTTACGTGTGTAATAACACATGAGATCTTAAAGTCCATATGTTTATGGAACGTACATGATAAGTTGTGATATAACATGTAGAGCAATATGCCGTCAGGTGGTATAATAATTAAATTGAACTTATTTACCGCATTCTTTGCATGACCGTATTTATAACGGAAGGATTTTTAATGATAAACCATGCTAATTGCTTTAAATCTGAATAAAAAATTAAAACCATGCATGTAAAGAAAAAGAAAAAAAAGTTTTCACGAGGGACCATTTCAAATATTAATGTACGCAGTTAAATCTTATTATATCAAGTGTTGCCAACCCTCTTCTCAACGCATTCATTATGGGGAAAGGCATTTAATACAGTCTTCGAAATCCAGTGTTGGTTTTTGGGAGTTGATTTTAATCAACTCTCCTATGCAGTTACTCTGACAAACCGAAAGTGAAACAGTATTTGGACCAAAGCACAAACCATCGCCGCTGACAAGAATTAGTTCTTGAGAATAATTGATAAATTCGAAATAAAGTATGCTAAAGCATTGTTTTTCAAGGAAACATATTTATGAATACCTTGAAAATAGTCAGATTTTAAATGGTACCAACAATTTAGATATTTTTGGTAGTTGTATGTATTCTTACGCCAGAGTTCAATGTAGTCTCATTCAGCTCGACGCTCGGCTGTCTCCGTAAATCTCCAACAAGCAGAGAGTCTCTCTTGCTTGTCGAGGATTAACGGCGACAGCCGAGCGTTTGGTTGAACGAGACGAGAGTTCAATATTGCTTGGATCCATAAATTTTCCAGAAATATTTCTATCTCTGATACATAGTTTGATTGAATTTATTTTATCTTTAAATATTACTTAACATGATTCATATGGGGTTTTATCAACATTCTTGTGTCGAAAAAGTCCAAAAATTCATATGATAAAAATGTGCGTAATTCAAATACAGATTAGAAACTACCTGTACGTGTCATGCAAAATAACATATCATTGATTTTAAAATAAATAAACATCGATAAAAATCAACTCCCGTCAGTTCTTCGGTACTTTGATTTTTGTTTGCATCCATGATGTTATCACACAGACTATTAACAAGCCTAACCGGCGTTGACATTATAGTCGACATCTGTACTGTGTATTAAATAATTCTCAAAATACAGAAATAGCTTAATGTGTTACTATAGTGTAAAGTAAATGTAAGTATTAAACATATTTCACAGAACTTTTATCACCATTAATTAATGTTATAATAGGCCAATTTTTGCCCCATGAAATTGATTTATAGTAATCATACATTAGCGTGGACTGTGGTTAGCAGATAGGAAAGACGAAAGGCCCTGTACGCACTGGACGCTTATAAGTTATAAGCGACAAATACGTGATCGATATTCTGTATAAACAATAATAAGTTAAAAGTTATTTTAGTTTTCCTGCGTTTTTTTAGTACAGCCTGAAAACGTTGTATGATAGTCACGTGTTCGAATAGATTTGCGTAGGAATTCAGGGCTGGGCAATAGAAAGGCCATTATAAAGGGTCAGTGTTAAATTGTTATAATGTCATTCTAGTCAGTATCAATTGGCGCACGAAGTTTAAATATTTTTTTCATGTTTTTCTTTTTGTTGTTATCTCTATGATATTAATGGAATCATATATTCTTAATTAATAATAATACTAATAATAACGTATGAACAGGTCTGATATTTGCCCCTAAACGTTATTTACACTTTCGTTCGGACAGAGGTTTCCATAGTTTTTTCAAATATTTTTATCTATGGTTTTTCCTGGCGGTTTTTAACGTCAAACATGGGGAAGTATACTCATAAATTCATTTTATGTACACATGATTTCGATGAAGTTTTATCATTCAAAGCAATCTGCACGTCAAGCTCGTCTTGCTCATACTAAGTTGTGTTGTTATTAAATGTATTTAAAAAATATTCTTTTAAGTGTATATTAAACAAAATATTACTGTTTATTCAGAAAGTTCGACTTTTGTCAGTGCAGCACAAAACTATATAATTTCAATCACATTAAATTTAAATACGAGCTCAATGTTTAGAATCTTTTTAGTCTATAAATGATCAGATGTTTTATCAGACAGTGAACATGCCATCTGTACTATTTATTAGTCATAAAATCTCATAATCTTGTCATCTGGATTCTTTTTAATCTCTGATGACCGATAAATGGAAGTGAATATTTCTTTTCAAATCTACAGAATTTAATTAGTGTGTTCGATGTGTGATCCAAAACATAGCATGCTTAAAAATAGAGAGTTTAACAATAAAGCCGCACCAGAGTAACTGCTTACACTTTGGTATTTCAACACGTGTGAGATGATGTCAGTAAGCCATAATTGAATTTTAACTGATAAGTCATTATTGTGAATTAATCAAAAAACTACTTTCATTTTCGAAAAACGAGCCCGAAAATAGCAAAAATGAGAGTAAAGAGGATGACCTGCTTTGGCAAATCTGTCATGTTGTAAATTTTGAATGTACCGGGTGGCAGTAAATACAAAATTTACAAGTTGTAAATTTTGTATTTACTGCCACCCGGTAAATTCAAAATTTACAATATGACAGATCCAAGTCAGGGTGCTATAAAAAATATTGAATGGATATGTAAAGGACTAATATGTTTATTGATAGCTTATTTAGAGTATACACAGAAGTTAAGATTTGAACAAAGTTGAATAATTAAAATGAGCAAAATTCGTTTGTTGAATGTGCGATTTCGGTTTTGATGGATAGCACGATCTCCAGTGCAATCGCAACATCTCGGGCCTTTCCGGCAAGCTCGGAAAAACACCTCGAATGTATTACCTAGGCGTCCATGACAACCCCCCTTTTTAAAAAACTTGATATAAATACAACACATTTTACTATCTGTTGAGATGTAAGCTAGAATTCATTAAAGTAAATGATATACCCTAAAATACAACACACAAGCGACTTATAAGGCTGTCTAACCGATACTTATTTTAATGGGAAGCGACTCCATTCATTCAAAGGGTACTCGATCTTTGACACTTTTTGTATATATACAACATGCTAAATTATCATGCCTTTTATGTTAAGGTCGATCCTAGACACAATACTTTTATATTGTATTTTCTACGATTGTGGCAACTTCTAAATGGACCGTTTTACATGATTTTTGCATAATTTTTGTCATTTATTAGCTTAAATAAATGACCATTCCAATTCCTCAAACAATGTGTTGTGTTGTAACGTGTCAAACGGAGCACCACCCTAATAACGTGCATTCAGGCAGAGTACTGGGTCTTGTTACATTAGTGGTGCAAGCACCTCCAGAAAAAGTAACATTTCTACAAACTACAGTACTCGAAACAACTTTCTCTTTCACTAACCTCGGCAAGGACTTCGCTTGCAGCAAAACTTGGAATGTTCTAGTTCCTCAGTTGTGGATCTAAACAACCTTATTCAATGAAAAAAAAAACTTCTAGTGGTATCAAATGAGTGTTTTCTTTGTCCTTATCAGGAAAAAGGCATGTGTTAGTTATATGACAGCTGGCTGTACTTTAAAATTAAAATTACATTAAAAATTTAATTTATCACATACTTCCCATACGTCATTTCCTTTTGTTTCCTTTAACCATACAGATGGTGTTCCCAGCATGCGTTGTTATCTGTAAGGAGAGTCTTCCATAGTTCGAATAAAAATTACCGTTATTATTACATTTATTTAAGGAATACTAGTTTATCTATTTGACAAGATAAACAACAAATTAGTTTTTACAGGACAACCCCCTACCAGGATAGAATTCTTATTTTAAGATGTTAGTCTTTATTGCCGTTTTTAAAAAGTGTCTCCAGTCTTTTGACACTGGTTTGATAATTTATTTGCTATTATTTAACCTTGAAACACTTATACCAGTACCCTTTTGAGAATAATTTACCAATTTACTTTAAATTTATAAATCTAAATATTATCTGTTTCCCTATCCTTTCAGCTTTATAGAATACAACCCTATGTTTATTTTTATCCAAATTCAATACTTTGCGTATAAGTCTGTAGTGCAGTGAAAATTTGGTTTGTCTTAGTTAAAAAGTGTTTGTTTGGAAGACATCACCAACCGTGGACAGCAGATATCATACATGTAAAACATGCATATTTGAGTTGGCATCCAGAAATATTTATCTGTTATCCTTGACATAGAACATTTATATTCAACGGCAGATCTTATGAAGCCATCAATGACGGCATCTACATGTAGTGACATAATGAAGAACGACCCCTGTGCTGTATTTACCTTTCCCAAGAACCTATGTGCATGTATTTCCATGAAAGTAACTGGCACTATTGTCCTCTCTCTATTTTATTCTTAACTAGAAGAAACCCCGCGCAAGCGCGGGGATTAACACTTTACACATAAATATGATACAATGTTTAATATTTTAAACCATATTTTGATGGTCATTATTGTCACTCTGTCCGTTTTTTTTGTAATTGCTTTTTCGACTTTTTCTTTAGAATTTAAATAAAACCAATTGCATGGCTGGATATTTTGTTTGAGGGGTAGGCAGAAATTAAAAATGTAAACTGAAGTGGATAATACATGTACATGGCCTTAATCCTGTCTTTAGCTGACTGAAATAATATAAACTTTTTAAATTTTAAATCAAACCTGTGGGTGTGTAGTGCACCTCTAATTCAATTTGGTTCTTAAGATCAAATTTTAATATAATTTGTATTACTGATTGTTTTGTATTTATTTTGTAATTTTTTTTTATTGGGGGGGGGGGGGGGGGTATTCCCATTAAAGTTCATCGTTTACGAATATATCTTTTATCGATATAAGCGTAGAACACAATATGCTCATTATCTAAAAAGTAATGTCTAAGATTTACAACCAAACTGGCATGGTAATTTATTGTAAGTTAATTTGTTGTTTAACATATACATGAACACATTCATTCCTACATATATAAACCCATCACCTCATTCATTCATACCGACAGACAGACATAGTATAAAGTTGGTAACCGTTGCCATGGTAATCGAGGCTAAAGATTGAAAAAAGCAAAACCTACCCAATTGAAGCCATATTAGAAGGTTTTGCACACTAATGTTAACTATCAAAGACATAAAACAGCCTTTTCCCTATCTTCAATTCTTTAATTATATCATAAAATTGATGGAGAAACCAATACTTTTAAAATGTTACCATGGGAACCGTTACAAATATTTGAAATCAGTTTTTTGCGATTTTTTAATAGCTTTAAATGGGAAACTGTTAAACTTTTACATCCATATCAACGTCCATGTAATATATATTTTTTTATGAAGCAAAAAAAAAAAAAAGAAAAAAAACTGAGAAATTGAAAATGATTTTGATATGCTTTAATTCCTGATTTAAGAAATTTTTTGCTATTGTTTTAGTTGGAACTTGTAAAAATATATCTTAATTTTTATTGTATACCACAAAAAGTTTTGTTATGCAACGGTGAAGTGTTGTTGCTATGAAATTCAAGTTGCGTAAAAAATCACACAGAAATTCTTACTTTTTGAAAAGTCCATAGCAACGGCAGTTATTATTATTATTTTTTTTTTTTAGAAAATTTCAGATTTTTTCTAGTGTCATTAAAGTTAAGGACATACTTTATTTTTTCTCACCAGTTGATTTTATATATTTATTCATTATAAGTGAATAATATCTATTCAACGATGCCTAAAGATATTATAATTGTCATTATTTTTAAGCTTGTTAACATAGCAACGGTTCTCAATTTTTATATATTTATTCTTCATTGCACAATCATAATAGTGTTTATCGAAAAATCCAAGATTTGCACTTTTTATTCAAAATAAATAAAGAAAACAGATTTTAAAATTTTCCGAGCAGTTTAATCTAAATACATTGCAAAACATGCCATGGATATACAATGGCGGGGCAAAATCTCATTCTTTAGTTCTTAAGCATTTAAAACAGACTGAATAAAAGTCTATTAGAATGGATTACTTGGCATACCTGTAGTCATAAATATATATGGTTTAGACTATATTTTCAATTGTAACTATTATTTTAATAGACTATCACTTTAAGACACTAAAGCCACTAAGTGGGATGTTTAATGTGCATTAAAAATCAATAAAATCATCAAAAATATAGAGAAAATATGAAAAGATATTTGAGGCCAAAAATATTCGGAGAGGCCAAATTTCAGGCCAAGCCAATTTTTAGGCCAAAAGTGAGGCCAGACCATCTTTGAGGCCAACGGGGCCAGGCCAGGTTTTAGAGTATACCCTATGCCTTCCCAATCTCTCACCAGAGGCTTCATTGTGTTGCAATCGCAACTACTCGGCCATTTCCGCTGGCGAAAAAAGTTATTTTTCGCCAGCAGAAATGTCCGAGTAGTTACGATTGCATTGCGTTGGAGCAAAGCGTATTACGCCCTCTGGTGAGAGATTGATGCCTTCCATGTTTTGTGCTGACATGTCGGTTAAAATAAGCATTTTTTTTTCGTGTTCTATCAAATTTTGCATTTGCTGTTCTTCGGTTACAAGAACAATTGGCGACTGAAAGGTTAAAGCCCCAGTTTTTTCTCCCATGGGAGAATTTTTTTTATCAGGGTCTGCTGTCAACAAAAGGTTACAATCCAGTCTGATTTATGACTCTGCAGTGATGCTCTGCGTAAAAACTGAATGAAATAACAAGAACACGTGTAGAAGGTGTGTTGAAATTTATTCCCACTTGTGTCCAAGGTAATTAAGGAACACTGTGTGGGTTTGGATACCTTGATTTTACTAACTTTAAATCACACTCGGGCATTTCTTGGCGTTGGTTGTATACAATATTTGGTTTTCCTTCTCCAAGTCTTTTTTTTTCTCAAATATTGTTCTATGTCCCAGCCTCCAAGATTACTAATGCTTCCAGAAGCGTCTGTCAAGTCCTTTCCGTACACTAGGGTTATAATTCGATGGCCCTTGTCCTTCTCCTAAACAGGGGGAGTTCTCATTTGTTGTTGCCACACATGGACTAAGGAAGCATTAAGGACAGACTGTATTCTCTCCTGAGGAACTGGTTGAAGGTTCTTCTGTTCTGTTTGTCTCTTCATATGATGAGGAGCAAAACTGTTCAGCCTGTCTTACATGTACTTTTCTACTTTTTGTCTTTCTTTTTCCTAAAAGAAATGAACAAAATTAAATAAATGAACTGAATATACTATAAAGCATTAATTTGAAGTTTTTGTCACATAATTGAGTTTTTAAAAAACTATATTTAGAACTTTTGGAAAGAGATTAGAAATAGATCACACATACCATCAATAATCTGATAAGTCAATTCCCATTTATTGTCTTCAAATGGTTTTTCAATAGCTTCTTTCAGCTCTTTTGTCACGGAGAGGGTCTCGGCCATAGTTTTTCAAGATTTCAGTGGGATGAGTAAATCATGAAACCTGATACTCCATATATATATATATATATATATATATATAGTCAAGTCGACATGTATAATCTTAGAATTGGACTAGCGATACTTGACTGGAACGAAAACATCAACAGACCTGACTCCAAGACGCAGATCTGCAGTGCGAGTATTGAAACCAAAAACACGTGTTGTGGGCAAAATTCAGCAGATATGCTGAACACCCTTGTCCGAGGTAAGAGAAGCGAGACCGACCGTGGGTTTCCGACGATGCAAAACCTTCAAGATATTGAAGATGTGGAATATCGTTCAGTCTCGGACTCTGAGAGTGATAATGATGACTGAATATTATGTAAATGTGGTTTATTCGCTGTGAAAAATAATTTCTGCTGTTAATTAATTGTATTAATTACTTTCAGTATTAATTAATTTGAGAAATTTTACATAAAAAAGTTAGCAATTGGGGTTTACTATATTTTCTTGTCAATATTACACAGTGATGTGCTGAGGGCTCTGTAACTCAGCTGCTCTATATACAGCTGAATCTAATGCATGGTGACAGATTCTAATAACAAACCAATTAAATTGCAGTGTATGTCATACAGTGGCTGCATTAAATCCCCCCGAACTTGGGGTTAAATGTAAAATAGGTAACTAGTTTTATTGCAGACGATTGTTGTGAAGCAGAGCCTTACGGTTGTTCACACGGCGGCGTGTGTGACGAACACTAAGATATCAGTACACGTGTACTGTGCACTGGTTTATGTTTTGGATTATCTCAGAGATAAATAAATGGAGAGGTACTAGTAAATTAATAAAACAATTAAACCATGACAATTTTTGAGAAAGGTAAAAAGGTGAGAATCATATGAAATTATTCGTCATAAGTAAAAACCATGGTCGTAGGTAAAAGGTAAATGGTTCACAACTCATTCACAAAAGAGTCGTCATTGAGACTAGGTGGTGCACTTATTTTTAAATGATTTCTTAAGAGTTTGCAATGTTAAACAAATATTTCAACACCTGTTGGGGGGCAAAGAATTGTGGTAGATGTTTTATAATTCCTTAGTGACACCTTAGACCGGGTGCACAACGTCGCAAAAGTCACTCAGTACTCAAAAAGACACTATTTAATGCTAATTTACATTGTTGACCTTAAAAAGTATTTCCTTATCACTTGCGTGTAAATGTGTACACATGTCTGATGAAACAAATTCATCCAGAAAAAATTCCATCTGGATACTACCTGTTAGAGACCTTTGTAAGGGCGTGTAGAAATTCAATCCACCTTTTTGTGCTGTCTACTAGCAACCAACAACGCAGTAGTATTGAGATTGTAATCAGCCTCAACTTCATTGGGTTACTGGGACAAGAACGCAATCAAATTATCAATAGTCAACGACTCTCACGACAGTTCAATGTCAAGGCCTAAGAAAAAATTGCGTATTTAGGGTAACTTTGATGAAAAAATTATGTTAGGTAGGTAGGGATTTTCTTTTTATTTTATCATTTTGGGGGGGGGGCATGAGGACACCAAATACAAGTTTGAAATCCTAAGAATGTTTGTTTGTGTCATATCTAATAACGAGTTTTTAATGGAATAATCAGATAAAAAACAGACATCATATGGGCACTTTTTTAAGGTCAGGTAGGGCTACCCTAAACACACAATATTTTTTAGGCCTGCCCTTTAGTTGACGATGTAAAAATCTTATTAAGTACATATTGATTTTTTAAAATTTGTTTTAATTGACCAATTGTGTCTCGAAATAACAATTAAATTTTCAGGACAAATACAAGATAGTATACATGAACATGTAATACAAATAGACATAGAAACTTTTAAATACATGTACCAGCTAGAATTACATAGATATCTGTATCGTCTGTGGAGTGCGACCCCATGGTTTTTTTTATGACATACATCTATAAATACATGTCACAAGATACCACCTGATCTAGTGGACTGACTTCAATGAATTCGGCACCACTGCCATCTTCGCTATCCATGGGGAATGGGGAGCGGAGTGGACCGAAAACCCTTGGCTAGCAAAGATACACCACTGATGACAGGATGTATTTCTACAGCTTTTCAAAGCAGGGGGAAGGGTGATACTAACGCAAAAATATATTGACCACGAATAAAGCAAAAATGGCTCGATTTGCTACATTTTAGGGGGAGGGGGAGAACGGGCTTGCTAGGGAATGTTTGCTTCAAAGTACATTCTCAATGTCGAAGTGCAATGTTAAAACCAATTGTTTTCTCGTTTCTACGTTTAAACGTTCAACATTTCAATGCAAATTAAATTTGTTGTTTAACATCGTTTCTTGAAACTTCAAATACGACAAGAAATCTGATTTTTTAAACAGCAAATCCAAAAGGATGTGTATAACTTGCATCCGATTAGTTCTAATTACGTCATGACTTTACTGCTCACTTTGCCTTTACTTCACTTGAGTTTTATTTAACTTAACTTTAACCTAACTTTAGTTTAACTTAAAATATTTACATTTGCAAAATGTTTCCTTATATAAACCTATAGAATAGCGGAAACGTTAACGTAGCTCGCAGGTTTGCTGACGTCACAGTAGGATTCGACGTAAAGAGTTGACCGTCATAGTAAACTCATAGGCTACATTTTTTTTTTAAATGACAAATTAGATATTTAGAAGTATAAAGGGAAATATTTCAAAAAGCTTAAATGCAGTTTATTACTGTTTATACAAACATTTATTATGATCAAGTGCTGAAAATTTAAAGATGTCACATACATTGTCACATTTTGTTCTATAAAGTATGAGTGTGCGTTGGAACTCCTCCATTTAAAATCATGTTTTAAAATAGACAAGTAAATTAATTGAACCGTATGCATTAACTTCGCTAATTTTTTTTTTTTACAATTATAACTTCTGTAATTTTAACTACCGATCAAATTTTTAGAATTCTTTTGTATTATTGTATACGATTACAAACTTTTATGTCAGTAGTTGCCTGGAAATTTTTTGCATTGATTGACTCAGAGTTTCATAAAAACAAAAATAGCAATTTTCTGTATCTTTACAGCCTTACATTTATTGCATTTGTGCATTTGATAACATTTACAATAATGTATAATTAGTATTTACATGTTCTAAAATGTGTTAATCAGCTAGTCTTGTCAATAAATGCATTTCAATTTTTGGGTTCGCAGACGTAAGGAAATAATGACGTCGGGCTAACGTCGTAATGAAAATATAAGGTTTTGAGAAATCTTTTAAATCTTAAAAGTTGTTTGGCCGAGAACACATACTGATTATTTGTTATGAATTGATTTAAAATTATCTCCTCTGTTATTGTGTTGAGTATAATTAATTTCGTCTGAATCGTTTAAAAGTTTGGAGCATAGTTTTGTAATGCGTTTCTCGACTAAGATGTGCATTTTACTATATATTTCATTGAAATGGCGTTGCTTGATTTTATTAATGACACTGTATTTAAAACATGGTAACATTATTACCGCGCAGACGAATCTCAAATAAATTTTAGAAATAAAACTCCGAAACCTATGGATCACGCGGACAAATTTTCAAGGTAGGTTTTCTCACAAGCATGTAAACCCGCGAGCTACCTTAAATTCTCACAATCTGTATGAACATGACGTCACAATGATCATAGCACGAGTATCAATATGTAGCTAAGTTATACTCGTATAACCTGGGTTGGAGCAATTTACGCTCTTTTTTAATCCCCTTCGTGGATGTTTAAGTTTGGCAGGGGGTGAAAGGGTTCCGAGACATATTTCCGGTAATTTCAGGGGGGGGGGGGGGCTGCGGACCACCCCGACCCCCTCTAAAACCGCGCAAGACCAAAAAGGATGCACTCTCAATAGTTTCATAGTGAAATAACACAAATGTTTAAGCTCTCTGGGTTAATATGGTTTCATATGAAACTTTTGGACCTGCATCTATATAATACTTATGATAAAGCTGGCGAGACCTTGGACCCATTACATAATATGTCTGGCGGTCATGACCGGTCGTTGACCCGGCTAATCATCAGAAACATGTATGTCGTGATCACATCGTACGCCTTTGATTCGATTGCCATTATACAGTTTCAAACACTAATAAGTTGACATACTGTCTCAGGAACTCTGTGTAAAAAAATTATGACTTACAGCTACGATGAATATTGTCATTTCGCATACGTCAAGTTCCCTGCCTGATTCATTCCAATTACGCCCACGATCTTTCAAAGATTTTAAGATTAGTGAAACTCATCTAGCCGGGGCATTGCTTTATGGGAGCAAAAGTTGACAATCGTATGTTGACTGAATAAAAACAAATTTGCGTTTATATAATATCATAGCAAAGCTCATTTCTTTTAATCAAAAAGATGCAGATTTTTGAGGCGGACAACTATTTACGAAATCAAAATATTGAGAGTATTGATTTGCAACAGGACGATATGGAACTCGTGACCCCTCATTTCTTGTCAGGTGCCCCCCTCCCCGCATTATATAGACCCATAAAATTCAATTTAACATCTACCGTTTAGATCTCTACAACTTCTAAACAATATTATTTGTCCAAACATCTTTTATCTTCAGCTTCAGATTTTTATTCATTAAATAATAAATCCATTCGTTAGTTACAATTTAAAAAGCAAGATTTATTGTGATTATAAAATTAGATTCACAAAATAAATTGAATGAATTCATTAAGTGATGCATTTACTTTGTTTGTTCGAGGATTTTTATTTTTTTTGGGGGGGGGGGGGGGTAGCTACCAGAATGGACGAGGTTTCAGATATGATTACATGCACAATGCTGAATGGCGTGTATTATATAATTCTGTGTTGACTGACAACAAAAAATTCCTGAAAGGGTACACGATAATCATGTCCTATGAGTAATAGAAGTTCCGGTGATTTAGAAGAAAGGTGTGTTTGTTGACGGAGGGGATTATCCCCAGCAAAGTCCAGGTGAACTCTCTGTTCGCATGGACTTATAATACATGTTTATCAAGTTTATGCACATATATACTAGTGCCATTGAGAGGTTATTAGGTCACTGTGTGAAAAACAAACGTGTAGTCGATATATGGATCGTTTAAAAATAACGTAGGGTCGAATGGAATGTGACTTTATATCGGTCTCCCGAAAATAGAACGACATGGCTCTATTTAAGGTGAACCCGGCAAAAAAGAAGTCGTACTTAAATGTTTATATTGAGTCGATCTATAGTTAGTAGTTTACCTTCACCGCGATGAGCGAGCACGTGTTGGATTTTGCCAGAATGTTATACAATGTGTATGTGCAGGCGCTGCTTGTCAGTGCTGTACTATACTGGTTTTTACCGTGGTTCATCAAGTCTTTGTGGTATATTTACATCACGTATGGCTGTGATTCAGAAGGCACCACTAAGCCCTTACCCCCGGGCACATTGGGATATCCAATTATTGGGGAAACAGTCGAATTTGTACGGAAGGTAAGATTGATAAGAGACATTAAGAGACACTGCAGGGGTATAAACTATTCTCTTTTGAGATGTGGACAGGCATAGCCTACATCCAGATGTTTAGACCGTCTACTTCTCAAAAGAGAATAGGTTATAGGCCACTTGCCCATGGACAAAGCTTAATTATATACCCCTGCATTGGCTTACTATGATAAAATGAAAGACGGTTCTAGAATACGGACACTGCGTTCGATAGCAGGGGTAGGATGGATTTTAAAAAAATATTCTGCTTATATTTTGTGTATGTGTGGGTTTCTGTTTTTATTTTTGGGGGTTTTTTTTTTTGGGGGGGGGGGGGGGGGGGAGGGGGGTTCGAGGGCGAGTAACGAAAATCTGCCATAGGCGTTATCATTATGACCTATCGCAATTAAAAACCTGAATAATTTAATTCTGGTTGAAACGCGCTTTCTGATTGGCTAAAAAATTATTTTATGTCGTATAAAGAATGTTGCCTACGTCATAGTAAGACTAACGTCAAAAACGTATCAATACGCCTGACGTTACGTTTGAATTTTGTACAATTTTACGTCATTTTAAAGGTCAAATGACCGTTTTTTATCTATAATGAAGAGTAAAAAAATTAAATAATAAGCAATGAATTCAATATTTATTACTTTTATACGATATAAAATGGTTTAAAACAGTTTACGCTTTTTTTATAAACCGCTTCGCGGTTTATAAAGCGTAAACTGCCCCAAACCATTTTGTATCGTATAAAAGAAATAAATATTGAATTCATTCCTTAAATATATTATATAAATAGCGCCTGTTTGGGAGGGTAACAATTGAAATTGACACCCCGAAAAAACCATTGTCAGCCGACGCGAAGCGGAGGCTGACAATGGTTTTCAAGGCTTGTCAGATTCAAATGTGGCCGGGATACGGACACAGGGGAGCTTCCCGCTTCAACAGATTGCTTGAAATAACAAAATTTGTAATAAAAATTTTTAATTTTCATATTAAAGTCCAAACGTTTTTACAACGTGACATTTGGTGGTTGTTAAAATAGTCCGTAGACAATTTTAAAGCAATATGAGCTGTATTACTTAGAATTTTATTTTGCTACAAAAACCTGCTGGTATGATAAGTCTGCATACAGCTTAAACTTTTATGATAAATAAGACTTTAAAAAACATTATTTTTTGTCAGAAGAAGGATTTCTCTTCTAAGGAATATAAGGAATATATAGCAGATCAATTTTTGTACAGGACGACAATAATTCAATTTTGCTCCAATTAAGGCTTCTCAACGGGTTTTCCCACAAAAATATGGCAAACAGAAATTTAAAAACCATGATATTTTTCGTCATTTTAGTAGACAATAAGATTTTCCTAAAAAAATTATTTTCAACATGAAAATTGCAGACTCCTCTGGCTGGATATTGCTTGATCGTTGTAAAAATTTAATTTATATTTAAAATAGAATTTATTTTCTTCATTTTGATAAGTCTTCAGCACATGAACTAGTTTTTTCATATTTTTTTTAAAAGTATGATACATGTATATCATATGTCCCATATTATATTTGATTATCTACTTGGAACATATCGGAGTTTCTTGACGTCGTAAGAATTTATCAAGGGAAACTTGACTTGCATTGAATGCATTATGTATATATACACTAAGTACTGATACTGTACCAGTTATCGGCAATACGACCGGCTAAACAAACCGTTTTGGCATTTTGCATATCCGTATTTTTTTCGGATATCTGTCAAGAACACAACAAAGAAATGTAAATTTTCCTGATAACATTTGAAGATACGTGATAAAAGACTGAATTATTTTTTTATTTATACGGAGAACATCAATGAAAAAAGGAATAAATATCATATTTTACGTTTATTTCACGTACAGCAGATAATTGGTCCAGTGATTCAGTACAACACTACGAACTATGGCTGTTCTTAAGGCATTAGAAAACGTGCTTCACTGGTTAGAAAATTAAGATATAAAACGGAGACCATTCAAATTGTGCCAGAAACAATCTTATTTTGAAGTCAAAATGTATCATAAATGAATTTTAGCCGGTAACTAGTCCAATGCCAGTACTCTGTTGGATCAAAAACAATTAATTTTAGAGGGAAAAAACGTAGCCTTTGAAATTTGTTAACATAAATCTAATTTTCAACGCTTTTTAAGAATGCTGCACCCTCTGATATCACTATGAACGCATTCTATAACCTGGTCCGCTCCACAGGAACTAGTGACGGTGACAGAAGTCATTCCGTGGTCACACAAGACGTTCTTAAAATACAAACTAGGGGTCACTCCTCGATAAGTCCTTCCCTTTATCCTTTGTACAACATTTAACTGTGTCCAAGTCAGTGACCCCTGGATTACAAATACCCCGGTGGTATTTACCCTTGCCCATCCTATAGTAAACGTATTTTGTTTTATTTATTTATTTTTATTTTGGTATTTTTTGGGGGTATCCAATTCAGGCTTTTGGCGAATTACATTGTAAACTAATGCATTACCATTTCTTTGTGAAAAGCATATAATGGGTTTAAAAAAGTAAAGCTAAATAAAGAGCTTTTGGAAATATTCAATACAGTATGAGAAACGCACTTTAACACGTCTACAGGTAGAGTTCACTATCAGGTTCTAATTTAATGACTTTTACAAGATTGCTGTTGCACTTCATGATCATCAAAGTTTCAAACGTTTCATCCTTAAACTGGATCTTGCTGTCGGTTTTTTTTTCAAGCTATTCCAAATAAGCGTTCCACTGGAGAAAGCTGGGACTGTGATACTGGGACTGTGATACTGTTTGGCAATCTTAGCTAAAGTAGGATAAAAATGTTCGTTTTTTTATTTTATTCAATTGTGTTGTTACAGCTAGTAAGTGATATTAACAAGTTTAAAAATTGATTTAAACATTTTTTTCAATACAGCTGAAATACTGTTATCTCAAGAATTATTTCTTTCTTCTCTAAAATAATTTTAATCGAGTAAAAATGATTTTGTACAAATAAGCATAATAATGCAAAGTACATGCAATGTTCGTAACGCCAGCATTACACTATCGAAAGTAATGTTTTTCATAACCATTACTTATGAGGCCTAAAAAAAAGTTGTGTGTTTTACCCGACCTAACCTACAAAAATGCTCCGGTCCTACCATTTTTAGATGTCTGTTTTGATCCGATTGTGATTTTGATATTATTTCTATTAAAAACTCATTTTTAAATATGACACAAACAAACATTCTTAGGATTCATGCAGGAAAAAATATGATAAAATTAAAAAAAATCCCTACCTACCTAACATAATTTTTTCATCAGTGTTACCCTAAACACACAATTTTTTTATAGGCCTAATGCTAAAATGGTGATATTACACATTGTTATACTTTCATGTTAAATACTGAAATCTGATTGGTTAAGACGCAGTTAATAATATTTTCTATTAACCTCAGCGTTAGCAACGCACTTAGCAACGGGTAACATTAAAAAAATGTTACATGCTCGAAAATTATGCGCGTACGGTTCGCTGTAGAATTCACGTTATTCCTTATTAAAAGCAGTAAAATGTTCTTAAAAATTAAGACATTCAGTATAACAAAATAAATAGTGCCTGTTTGGGAGGATAACAGTTGAAATTGACACCCCGAGAAAACCATTGTCAACCTCCGCTTCGCGTCGGTTGACAATGGTTTTCTCGGGGTGTCAATTTCAACTGTTACCCTCCCAAACGGGCACTATTTATATATTACTAGTATAACATAGAAAACATGTAATGCATTACCATTACATTTAGCATCGCCCAAAGCCTGGTATCCATGTATACAATAGAAAGAATATTGGTGACTATGCTTGGCCAGACCCCTATATATAACATAGAATCAATATTAAGGATGCTAGAATGTCGGGTTCATCCTACAGTTTTTTTCTGTCTTTAATCGAAGAAGAGTTTAATTACTTTAAATGAATTATGATGTAAAAATTCAATGAATAATCTTACAGAATACAAGTGAGTTATGTCATTCTACATGTTAAAAGACAACCAGCCGCCTTAACATAAGGGAGCGTGCACTGATTCGCCTACATGTATTTGTAACATGTCTGCTTCACTGCGGTTTGACATTTTCTTATGTCCTGTCTTGTCTCTAAATGGTAGCAGCTTTACACATTTTGAATATTGATTCTGCATTTGTCATAAATCCCCCCTTGTGATCATTTATCGTGTAATAGAAGTTTATATTTAAGCAATGAAATGCTTTCTCTGGTGATTTATGCGGTGTAGGAAGGTGGCGACATTGCAGAAAAATACAAAACACGCTAACGCCGGTTGTGTCTTTTTTTTTTATCTGCAATGATCGCTAACTTCATAAACTGCATGAATAATCAAATAAAGCATTTTATTGTTCATATGATAACATCTTCCCTTTAGCAAATTAATGAATTGATTGTAAAAAAAAATTACTGTTAATGTACATCAGTATCTATACTACTATATTAAAATAATAGACTCGAATTTTTGGTCTTTAATACCGAGAAATCGGAAGAATACTGTCTTTTGTTTTATATATTTAAAACATCATTGGTACTTGAAGATTACCAAGTTGTTTTTATGTTTTCTCTGTTAAGCTTCGCCAATTAATAATCAACGAAAATTCCTCAAACTTCCTTGCGCTTGCGCAATACATTCACCCTAACGGGATCTTTAGTTTATGTTTCTACAATATCACATCTGCATGAATAAATACAAATACGGGTAAATTTTCATTTGACTTTTGCTATATATTCTGTTCATATACATTAATGATTTCTTATGAGAGAAAGTATAAAATAACAAATATACATTTCAACTAAGTACTTACATTTGTCTTCGTGATGACAAAAATATTTGATTACATGCAAAAAAGTTACATTATATTTGTTAGGAGAGTGAAGATAGAATATGTTTTATCGTAAAAATGAATTATGTCCTACGGACCCAGTTTTACAAAGAAAATACGTGTAAATTCAATGGTGAAAAGGTGTTGAATTCTTCTTCCATTATGATTCTTTGGATTAAAATTTTTAGTTGAAAGATATTTGCAGTCTCAAAAAGGTTTGTTGGGATGAATTTGACTGTTATTTTCAAGGCAACTTCATTAACTTTCTCAAAAATCGTTCCAGAGCGATTCTGCAATTTTCTGCTACATTACGGGTATAAGGGAGGCATTCTACTGTGGTGAGGTTGGGTGAGGGCCTTTCCCGAGACACAGTTAGATTATTCAAACTAAGGAATGTGTAGTGAAATTAACAGCATTATTGTAGGCTTATAGCTTTGTTATGACGTAAATGTCAATAATAAGGTGTGTCGATGTACCTATTTCGTAAATGTCAGATATGCAATGTCAACCTGTGTACGCACGGGTCAAAGTCTAGTGCTAGCTAAAAAGAAACAGCAAAATTGTCTCTGATTGGAATTTGAGTCTGACACCATCATGATTATTTCGTGCAGTCTGTGAATTTTCTGAGGTCGCTGTAGGTTACGACCAATCGATAAACGGTGCGTGAAAAATCATTATTTTTTGAAAGATGTGGTCTCATAACTGCAACGGTGTGTGCATACAAATTGAATAACGCCTAGCGCGTTATGAAAATTTGTTTGCACACACCGTTGCAGTTATGAGACCACATCTTTCAAAATATAATGATTCAATGCTTAATTATTTTTAAAAATTCCCGCCTTATTCAACGAGTAATGCGCAATTAACGGAAGAGCCACTGGAACAGTCGAATTATGATGACAAAAATAGTCCACAACGTTTTAAATCATTGTAACACAATTTTACTTTTCATTCTGTAATCTGATGAATTTACTTTTGGTATACTAAAACAATAATCAACTGAAGTCGTTTAACTGTTAGAAAATATTCACAACAATGAAATATTAATCAGCGGAAGTATAATATCAGGTCATAATCCGGTTTGAAGTCGCGAGGGGAGTCAGTCGTGTTCTCTGAGAAATACTGAATGTATTCATACGCACCAGATTTTGTGAATGGGTCTTTTGTGTTATGCATAAATATCACTCAAATCAATCAATGCAATTTGATAGGGGAAAAGAAAGTGAATTCAATGTAAATATTTCAGTCTGTTTCTATAGATCTAGAGCTATGAATTATCTATAAAATTTCTGCATGTAATATAGGGAATCAAACTCGGTAGACTTAAACATATACCAATGAAACCAATAAATATGCGAAGGTTGCACAAAATGAACTAAATTCGGGGGGGGGGGGGGGGAATTCATGCTGACATAGTATAATCCGCTTCCATGGATCTCGGACAACAACACTCATTGGAATATAAAATGTTTAAAGAAATGATAAATAGAGGCCAAGATGGGGTTTTTTGGCCAAATAGTCGATTTTTAAAACCCGACACAAATAGGGTCTTGTCATGTTTCAGTCTTTGGGGACATATCATTGCATGAAAGGATATTCAAGGATCAGCTGTGTTTCAGCAGGAAGCCTGTCTTGATAATAAAACCTTTCTTACATAATTTGTTTTCAAGGCTACAACACTGGTATTTTCTATAGTTACATAATCTTAGCAAAATATTGCATAACGATTGTTGAGACTTTTCAAAGCTTTTTTTGTACTTCTTATCAATTCTTTTGTATTCAAACTAATAAATGCGACCTACTTTACCGGTACAGTGCCAGTAGTGTTTTGCTTAGAAAAAAAAAATGTGCTAACTTTCCCGTGATAAGATTTTATGCTATACATGCAATTTTTACAACTATAATAAGACTGAAATTTTTTTCCATTGTGTTAATCTTTGTCGACTAAAATAACTTGCATCGTTCAATTTTTTTGTGTCAATCCTGTGATTACGTTGCCTGCTTTACTACCCACATTATATAGGTAGCTTATTTTTGGATTACTTCAGTTACCACCCACGCTGCTACTACTGTCTTTTTGTGTACGTTTCGCGAATATTCGATTTCCTACAGCATGCAGCTAATACGAGGATCCAATATCCCAATCCAGATGATCTTGCGCATTACCCACTTCTATTTATAGAATAGAATAGAATGGAATAGAAATGACATAAAACAATTACGATTTCATATAAACATGATGTATGACAATATTGTAATGACCTGAGATAGGAATAATTATGAATTTATCATTTTTACATTATTTGATTATTTGTCTTATTATAAGGGGTTAAGTGGGTGGATTTTATGAATTTAACATCACTTTATACCTATTGCAGTTCATTCAGGGTTCAATTCTCTTGAATGTTTACCGTATCTGCTAAAAATCTATTTTTAGCACATGTGTACTTTTCTTTTTACCAGTTTGCATATTTATTCTTAACATAGTGAATTTAATAATACATGCAAGGAAACTATGCATGTTGATTGTACCTGTGCATCTTTATTTTGTGCTATTCATTATCTACTACACCTGTAAGAGTACTGGATTCCTGGAGCTGGGTAGATTGTTTACATCCCGCTGCCAGCTTTTCCTCGAGTGTATTGAGATAACCACTGTTTCGTATTTTGAACGACTAAGATTATTTCGTTACTAGCGATGTTTTATAGTTTATAAACCCCACATAAATTCATGTTTTCATAATTCATACCTAATTTACTAAGAACTAAACATCGTACGTTATTTTATAAGTATTCCCTTTATAATGGCGAGGTTAATATATAGGACATCGTCTGCTAGACGATCTCTCGTTTCTATGTTGAATAAAGCAAAGGATTTACAAGTTATTGTTACTTACAGGTTACGAAAACATCCACCACAAATGTTTTAAGTTATTCCGATGTTTATTTTCATGTCGTATTTCTTTTTTAAGGTTTACTTTGCGCGGTGTACGGTAGTTTTGTACGACACTGTTCGGCATAGCTCAGTGTGTGCGGTACCGTACATCGTTTTGATTGGTCGAGCGTCACCGTACAGTTATTTTATTGGTTAAATGAGATCACATGATCAGATCCGAAGGTTATATATATGAGTGCTTTGCCATTATATGGCAGATAATTTGTGACGAGTTCACGAGCGCCAAATATTCAAATCTAACCCAAGCCTCCCTATCAAGTGTTACCGGCACCACCAGCTATAGGTGAGATTTGCGCACCACACAATTATCTCCCAACACACTGGACACCTGAATATATTATTCCGTAGTAAATTTATAGTATCCTGCCACGCCCCCTTTTTGCCCTTGAAAGTACGGATGACGCCTAGACCAAAATTAATACAATACAATTAATGCTTTGACTTGAATATGTTTTGCCATGACTGTACTGTGCTGTTACCATTGATTTAATAAACCATTGTCATTTTACCAAGCCTTGTCCTTTAATCAAAGTATTACAAGTACTTGGAAGCAGTGTTGATCCTGAAATAAAACTACATATATTTTGTAGCCCCCATTTGTAGATGGCCATCCGTGGGAAGCTTACAATATTAAACCAGTTAAATCTTTTGAAGCAAACCTAATAAGCAGTCCTAAAATGCAATGCAAATACAGTGAATTAATAATATATTGAAAATAGGCAATACTTCGAAAGCCCATTGAGCTCATTTTCGTAGGTAAAAAAAAAAATCGCGAATATACGCGTAACTTTCGCGAATAAACGCGATAGTTTCGCGAATGAACGCGTAGCTTTCGCTGTATAACGCGTATTTTTCGCAAATTAACGCGTAATTTTCGCAAATAAACGCAAAACTTCTCTATAAATACTTTCAATTCATACAAGATCTCTTATGAAGTACAATGACTGAAAACAAATACATTTTATCTTTAAATAAATACTTATTATTCAGTAATATTATATTATCCGTTTTACATTGATATATGAAAACAAAATTATTTTTATAAGTAGATATGAATTAATCTGATAAAACTTCATATAACTGTTAGATGTTCCAAGTAGATATGGAGGTAGAACATCATTTTTCATTTGTTTGCCGACCCTGTATTCGAACAAGCATTGTATTATAATTGTCTTTTTTATATACAATTACAATAAATTAAAACTTGGGAAATCTTTAAAATCTTAGTACTGATTGTCAAACGACATGTGTGATTAATGTAGAGGATGATTTTATGTTATCTTTTGAACAATAGTTTAAATAATGTATAGATTAAACTTATTTCAATTCACAGCTTGACTTATTTTTTGATGTAAAGCCGTCAAACTAGACGTTAACTTTTGTCGCGGCGATATAACATTTATAACGTTTTGAACAATGATATCCTTTCAATCCTACAATAATTTTTAATGAAACTTTTAATTCGAAATGAAATTGTTATAATGCAAATATTAATGCCTCATTTTCTGTAATACAGCGCTGATGAGAATATGTAAAGCGCAGTGCATTATGTCGTTTGAAAATTAGCACTAAGATTTAAGATTTCCCACGTTTAGTTTATATTAACTTGTATGAAGTTTATTAGATTTATTCATATCTATATATAAAAAAAAAATGTTTCATTTAAAACTCAACTATGTTTATTTCAGTCATCGTTTTTCATAAAGGTTATTGTATAAAATGGCAATATCTAAATGAAAGATTCGCGTTTGTTCGCGAAAGTTTCGCGTTTATTCGCGAAAGTTACACGTTTATTTGCGAAAGTAACGCGTTTATTTGCGAAAGATTCGCGTTTTTTCACGAAAGTTTCGCTTTATATCGCGAAAGTTTCGCGTTTATTCGCGAATTTTTTTTAACTTACGAAAAAAAGCTCAATGGGCTTTCGTATGAAACAATTGAAAACTACTTAACTATAAAAAATGTATAAAATACAAATGAAAATAAACAATACAAAGGAAATAGGCAATTAAAATGGAAAAGATCAAATGTTCCAACCTGTTTGTGAAGATAGGTCTCAATGTCCACATTTGCCAAAAAAAAAAAAGACATGGAATTGATTATTTAGGACAAAGTGTAACAGGAGTTGAAAGTATTTTCATGCATGTATGAAATAAACTTCACATATAATTACGTTACTGTGTAACATCTGTTCCTCGGGATGAGCAATGTGATCCATGTGGGACTGAATACTATTAATAACATTTTTAAAATCTTTTTTTTTTCAGAATGCAGACTTCTACACAGAGAGGCGCAAGAAGTATGGCGATGTGTACATGACACACACATTAGGGAGGCCCACCATAAGGGTATCCGGCGCACAGCACCTGCGCGTGATTCTGACAGGGGAGAATACTCTGGTTAGCACGCACTGGCCGTCGTCGGTGAAAAAAGTGTTCGGCGAGGGATCGCTAGCAATGGCGGAAGGCGACACGCATGCGTTCAGAAAGAAACTTATCATCAAAGCTTTCACCCATGAAGCTATGGAGAATTACATACCGTCCATACTGGACATTACACGTATCTATATTGATAAATGGTTGTCGACGAAAGAGATATATGGCTACAATGAGTGCAAAGAACTGGCGTTTGCTCTAGCGGGAAAAATATTAATGGGGTCGGACTTTGATCAGGAATATGTCTCCTTTCTCTCCACTACGTTTGAAACAATGATACATAATATGTTCTCGCTTCCCCTGTTAATTCCAGGGCTGGGCCTGTGGAAAGTAAGTTGCATTGGTACTGCAATAACATACAACTTGTTTGCTTAGTAGTTAGTACATGTATTTTGTAGTACACGCAGCTTTTAGCAGAAAAGTAACACTAAATGGACAGTTTAATAAAATGGATGTGCGACTTTCATGGTGTGATTGTTAGAAGCGGTACTTTATTATTAAAGGCATTTTCAAAATACAATATGTGAATAGTTTAATCCGGGCTACACTTTGCAAAGCGTTACAAATCCCTAAACTGCAAAAAGAGCCTAGAGTATTTTTTCCCGTATAGATGACATTTACCTGTCTAAATTGGACTATGCTGAAAAATGCTTTACTCTTATTTGTCTAATTTAGGCAATGAAAGCAAGAGAAACCATACACGCGGAGATATCAAAGTGTATCGACAAGATAAAGAAGGAGGGGAGTGAGCAGGCCTTTAGGAGCACCATCCACCACATCCTAGATCAGCAGGACTCCGGACAGTACGAGAGGCGCGAGCTGGTGGACGCCGTGCAGGAACTTTTCTTCACCGGACACGACACGAGCGCCAGTAGTATGGCCAGCATCCTCATGTTCCTAGGCAGGCAGCCGGAAGTCTTACAGCGCGTGCGCGAGGAATTGGATGCGGAGGGTCTTTTGGATTGCCCGGATGAAGAGTTGGACTTGTCACTGAATAAAATTTGTAAACTGAAGTATTTGTACTCTGTCGTACGAGAGGTGCTACGGGTGGCGTCACCAGTTGGAGCTGGGTATCGCAAGGCATTACGGACATTTGAAGTTGGGGTAAATTTAATTACACTAGAATCTTTCTTATTTATTAAAATGATTGTGGTAGCTAATGTTAAAAGATCAATCGAGAATGTTTTATACAGGAAGAGACAGAGAACTGATAGTTGGCCAATATATGCAGTATGGCAATGGTGGTGGAGGGTTTGTCTACAGTTATACAGTTAGACGTTTTGCTGTTGTATCTGGCAGACCACAATTTTTACTCGAACGCCTCCTAAAAATGGCTTGATGGGTTTATTTTACCTTCAAATTAAGAACAGTACGATGCTTTAAATCATATTTAAGTTTGAGAACGGTTTGATGGATCGGTTTTAGACCTTCTCAAGCAACCTTAAGTTGTGAAGAGGACTTGCGTTCGTTCGCTCACGCCTCGAAAGTCCGGAAAAGATTTTAGAACGGGGTCTTTTAGATACTAGTAGATAAAATGGGTTGTATAGAACACTTTAGCTTCATGTTATGTTTGTCTAAAAATAGAATGTCTAAATATGTTTGGAAATTTCAAAAGCGTGGCTGCTGTCATGTAAAAATCATGGCATGGACAAAAATCGGCGAGAATAAATGGATTTCCTTAGTAACGCCCTCCATACCCGTTGCGTTCTATGATTCTGCACAAACTGGGGGGTCGATATTCACAATAATTGTGTAACTTCTAGGGCAAATAAAAACAGTTAAGATGCTACTATATCCAATTAATTGGAATTAAACTAACCTTGATCCTTTTCCGATTTTAGTAAGGTTATTTGCATATGAATTATCGTACAAGGAAACCGTACCTCATTGTCAAAATTTTGATAAGGTTCATTCTGATACAAAAACTGAAAGCGAGTAATACATACCTACATGTAAATCCTGACCTTATACGGTGATACATGTACATTAGCCTACCTATTTCGAATTTCATTAAACAAACGGTTGATGAAATAAATAAATTAATGATAATTGGGGCTGAATTCTTTGTTTCTTTGAAAAAACAACGTCTTAAAACTGTTCATTTACATTATAGCGGGCACTAAACGATTGTCCATCGTTCTAGAGCATACTGTAAAGGTCCTAGTGAAGTCCTTTGCCCACATCTGTTCACTTCTAGAAATGAATGAAAGACTGCTAAAGAGTAAGTAAAACAACGCTTAATCAATTATTGAATCACATTATTTTTTCAGGATTATCGGATTCCAAAAGGATGGACAGTGGCCGTAGGATTCCGGGACACGCACCTGTCCTCCCCTGTATACACGGACCCCGAGGCCTTCGACCCCTCACGCTGGGATTCCCTTCCTAACCTAGAGAAACAAGAGGGGGACTGTAGCATAGACCGCATGAATTACACACCGTTTGGCGCGGGGGTCAGGTTTTGTGTCGGGAAAGAGTATGCGAAACTTATAATTAGGATATTTCTGATTGAACTAGCTCGAAAATGTGACTGGAAGTTGCTAAATCCTTATCCTAAAATTTTGTACATTCCCGTTCCAAGAGCAGAGGACAGGTTACCAATGACGATATGTAAACGTTGATGTCAGACGGGGAGACCAGAGAAAGCCCTGGTCAGCAGACAGATAACATTAAATAGAGGATCCGTGTTCGACACTGTTGACGATCATGTTCGAATTGCGAAACCGTTTCAAATAAACCGTTGAAATTCTGGGGAAGATCCGAGGCTTACAACTGGGAAAAGAGTAACAAGAATTTTTTAATATGTTCCGAGTGAATTGTGCAATTTTACGATCAATAGAATTGCGTCTTAAGCAATTAATTAAATTCGATGATTGTATGGCGATGACTGTCCTCAGATGACAATGAGAAGCGCAATGAAAGTTTAAATGTGTTCTTACGTTTATGACTGAAATGGCAACAGATTATTGTGACTGTTATCTATTACACTACATATTAGAGGCTGTATTACTGTATTATAGAATCGTAATTTTGTATCAAATCCCGGTGGTTATTTTTACATTCGCCTCTATGAGGAAGCTGTCTCTGGTCGTGTATAGAACGCCGGAGACGATAAATTGTGACTGTGATATATATTACATACGGGTATTTCGTGTTTACCGATCGTTAGGCATACGAGACGAACTACTATCACTATTTTGTGTATTATATTTGTATATATTTATGTTACAGAGCGGAACACCATTTTTGAAATATTTGGATAATGTTTATATTTGTTTATCATGCAATATTATTTCCGGTGTCACTAATTTATTTGTATTAAAATAAAACTTTTAATATGTTGTACCAGAAACGTTTTATCATGATCATTACACATTCATCACACCAAAAAAGTTTATGTGAAACATTGCGTGAACCAAGTACCCCTATAAATCCAAGATGGCGAGTGTCATCTTTTTAATGTACATTACATACATTTTATAACATGATGAAAAAAGGGTGGTTTTATTGTAATACACACAGAAACACTTACTTACTTCCTTATCCTCTTCGCACCTGGTGGCGCTTATGCCCCAGTCACACATTCACGGATCAACTCCACGGTTCTACTACGGAATATTTTCCACGGTTGACACCGGAAAATCAAATAATCGTAATGCCCCAGTCACACATTCACAGATCAACTCCTAGATTCTACTACGGAATATATTCCACGGTTGACACCGGAAAATCTAATGATGCGGAGTTAGTACGGATGCTCTACGGAATGGATACAAATTGATACATACGAATTACTACGGATTTATACGGAGCTAAAACGGACTTCTACGTTCTAAAACGGTTTAGTAAGTTTTTCTAAGGAAGTACTACGGTGGTTTCATCCGTAGTGGAATTTTGAACATGTTCAAAAATTGTCGCAGCTATACAAGTATTGCTTCGTTTGGATACGATAACAGACGGAAAAGCCACGGGTCAATACATATCGCCAAAAATGATTCCGGATCGCTTCCGTAGCTAATCCGGCATTTAATCCGTGAATGTGTGACTGGGGCATAAAGGCTGTAACCTGGGACCTGGACCACAGTCTTTAGCGATTCTCTCCATTTCACCTTAGGTCTTTCCAGTGTTTTTTGAACTCGGTGGTCGGAGTTCTTCTCCCTGTTTCCTCTGGCGTTTCCCGTCTGATGGAGTCTAATTTAACGCTACTTTTGAGATGTTATTTAGACATACATGTACAGTAAGATCAAGGGACCCCAATAACAGAAACACGTTATCTTTTTAATTATCTTTGTCTTCGGTAACAAATGATAAATAACTTCACTATCCAACACCCAAACCTCTGTGTATCATTGATGTGAGACCACAGAGTCAGAAGACTGTTTAGTACAATCTCAATGTATAATGACCGAACTTGTCTTCTTTGTTCTATGCATCTTGCACACGCTAGCTACATGCTAGCTATACGGCTATGTGACCATTTCGTAAGTATTAGGTCTTTTATGGAATATCAAAGGGTTCAATGTTCTATGTAATTAACCAGCTGTACATTAGGAACGTCGTTTGTGTGAACCATCGAGTTTCGGGAGATTGAAGATACATAATACGTTCGATGCAAGTTTTTACTCGCATCATTCGTGATTTGTATTCAACATTTGTAATGTAATGCACATGCACCATTGTGATAATAAAAACCGGGCGCTACGTCGAATTTTATATACAAGTATGGGAAGCAGATACTAAAACCTAGGTACAAGTAAAAGCAGAATTCGCATCTTCAGATACATGAACCTACTAGGAGAATCTGTGTCTTCTTTTTTTTTTTTTTATTTACTGGCGAGACAACATCCTTTTATTTCATAAGAAATCAATTATGTCATTGATAAGAACAATGTTATGTAACATGCATGCATTATCTTCGCCCTTGACACAGTTGGCCCTATTTTCCGTTCGCACAAAGTTGTCGTCCAGTTTTACGAACCCTCTTGAAACTTGGTTTGTATATGAATATTTGAGTACAATTCAATAAATGTTATAGATATAATATATGATATAACATAAAAATATAATATAGAATGGACCATTACATAAAGAAAATAACCATCCATTAAATGCTTTCAAAGACAATAATCACGAATTTTATTCACTTACACATCAATTCTATAAAAATAGATGATAAAACTTTAAAAAAATGAATTAAAAAATCAGGATAATCCATATATTTAACATTATATATTTTTGATAAACTTTTGTTATTCATTTTCCCTTTTAAACATTTTTAAGATAAAACATTGACGTTCATTTTCTTGAAATGTTTATAAAACATAACAGATACCAAAATTTGCAGTATTTAATTAAAATACGTTGATAACCATTTCACCAATAAGTCTTTCATTAACACGGAATCAGAATTACATTACAGTGTAATGTATGATAATCTAATCAAAAATAATATGACTAGATACGATCTCGTTAAGAGTAACGAGTAGGTCTTCCGTTCATTTTTTTAAACGATACGATTAAAATATCAATGAAATTTCAGAATTTCCCCTCAACCCCTCCCTTTTAGATAATGTATAAGATTCTCAATATCCTTTAAAATGTTCAACAAAGTGTTTTGCTTTTTCAGTTACAGCACATTAAAGATTTAAGATTTTAGTCCCCAAAATCCCTAATTACATCATCAATGGATGTGGCAATGAGTTTTACAAACTGATATTGTTACGATCAACAACTTTGCTTCTATAATGCATTGCAAAATCTTGATCGATTTTAAAGTTATTTGTAATAGAATTTACGAGTGTATTGGCCCCTAATTAAAGGGACCAGCCCATTTTCCTTGATTTTGTTGGAAAGAACTTTTGATTTTCAACCACTTTTGTTATATATGTCGTAATAAAATATCAATTGATAAAAAGATACCGATCAAAATGTGTACCCAATTTTGGTGCCCAGACAAGCTCCAAGAAATGGCGCTTCTGGCGTAAAACAACATAATTGTGCACAACTTCAAACTATAGACTACCTATCCTGAAAATTTTATAGTTATATCTCTGATAGTTTCCGAGATCATCTCTGTACAAAATTACAAAATAGCCGATAAATCTGTTCCGGAAGTGACGACACAAAAAATGAAAAAATGTATGAAGTTTAGATCACGGCCAATAATCTATGAAAAAATGATCGATATCGGTCAAAAGGTTTTCAAAAAATCGCGTGCACAAAATTTGGAAAAAAAAAATAATAAGAAACGGTACGAAAACAATAAGGTCTTCCGCTGGAAACGGAAGACCTTAACTAGATCTCGTTACGAGTAACGAGTAGGTCTTCCGTCCGATACTTATTTTACGATACGATGAAATATCGATTCACTCTGCCAAATCTGAAATCTTGTTGAAATTAGGTTTTTTATCTCTGGACCGAAAACAGACGAACAGAAGTGATTAATGGAAATAAAAGCTGGTATTTCTTTTACATTTGCCTAATGTACATCACTGTTTATCAGGCTAGATGAAACATCCAAGAAAGTCTGTTAAACTTGTTAAAAGCATGAATTGGTTGAACCCTTCCGGTGAGTACAGGAAGTGACTGTTGACAAAATAAAACCCGTTAAACACATCTTCAATCAATTGTCTATCATTCATAAAAAGTTAGTGTCTTAATCACTAACTGTGACTAAAATCTCGCGGGTATCAAATTTGTAAAAGAGAAAGCTATCTAAGATATTCGATATATCTCACCGGAAGTAGAATATGTTTGCTTATATAACATTGTATAGCTAACATAGATAAGATTTTATACTGATATATTCATTCCATGTAAAATAATCAAAATAAGGGAACATTTTTTATAAATACTTCCGGTGACGACATGAAGTCACGACAAATCAAACAAAATAATGAAAACACAGATACATACATAGGGCTAGCATCCCATAAAGTTTGGTTGTTCAAGTCGTCACCTTTTTTGAGATCTCGTGGAGTCAAGGTTTTTTTTTGTCTAGGGACAGAAAACAGACAAACGGAAGTGCTCAGTGAAAATAAAAGTTAGTATTTCTTAAACACTGGATAACTGTACTTTGTTGTTTATCAATTTTACTAAAATTGTCAAACAAAAACAGTTAAAAATTTTAACAACTCGATCTGTTTAAACCCTTCCAGTGAGAACCGGAAGTGACGATTGACAAAATGAAAGCGGTTAAACGCCTCAAATGTCTATCATCGATGTACGTTTGGTGTCTTAATCACTTGCACTTTCTGAGATCTCGCTGGTAAAACATTTGTTTTAAAAAGGCTATCTGAGATATTTGAGATATCTCACCGGAACTAGAATGTGTTGGTTTATTTCACATCGCATACATGACACATGTAAGGATTTATACTAAAGTCGGTTAAAGAGACGGTTAACGAAATAAAACCCGTTAAACACATTTTCAATCAATTGTCTAACATTCATAAAAGGTTCGTGTCTCAATCGCTTACAGTGACAAAAATCTCACTGTTTATAACATTGTATAGTTAACATAGATAAGATTTTATACTGATATCTATTATTCCATGTAAAAAAAAAATATAAAATAACAAAAAAAATTTAAAGTGCTTCTGGTGCCGACCGGAAGTGCCGACGAATCACACAAAATAATGTAAACACAGATACATACTAAGGGCTATTATCCAACAAAATTTGGTTGTTCAAGTCGTCACCGTTTTTGAGATCTCGTGGAGTCATTGTTTTTTGTCTTTTGACAGAAAACGGACAAACAGAAATGCTCAGTGAAAATAAAAGTTAGTATTTCTTGAACATTAGAAAAATTTACTATATTGTTTATCAATTTTACTAAAAATTGGAAACAATTTAACTAGATCTGTTCAAAACTTTCCAGTGAAAACTGGAAGTAACGATTGACAAAATGATAGCAGATAAACACATTTTCTAACAAATGTCTATCATCACTGTAAGTTTGGTGTCTTAATCACTTGCACTCTCTGAGATCTCGCGGGTAAAACATTTCTTTGGTTAAGGCTATCTGAGATATTTGAGATATCTCACCGGAAGTTGAATGTTTTTGTTTATTTAAAATCAGATCGACGACTAATGTGTTGATTTTTACTTATATTTCAATTCTATGTTAAAATAAGTTAAATGCGTAAAAAAATAATTTTTAGTGTGCTTCCAGTGACGACCGAAAGTTATGACGAACAACACAAAATAATTTAAGGACATCTACAACTATTGGTCTTTAATCCTACAAAGCCTGAATGCTCAAGAATTTATCATTCTTGAGATCTCGACGCCACAAGCTTTTTGCCGCGGAACAGGAAACAGACAACAGGAAACGAAGTTTGAAAAAAAAAAAGAAAATAAAACTTCGCGATATTATCATTTTCTATCATCCCTGCAAATATCAAGAAAATCTATTTAGCCATCTCTCAGAAATCTTTTAGACCAAAAAAAGGAGAGAAAAATTTCAAAAACTCCTAAAAACTCCTAACCAATTTTCGCGCCCAGGCGAACTCCAAGTAATGGCACCAGTGGCGTAAAACAACATAATAGTGCACAACTCTAAACTATAGTCAACCGCTCATGAAAATTTTAAATTCATACCTCTGATAGTTTCTGAGATCCGCTCTGCTCAAAATAGGTCGTAAAAAATTGAAAATTAGCGGTAACTCGGTACCGGAAGTGACGATTTCGAAATTTCAAAAAACTTCTAGAATTACTACATCTGGCAATAATCTGTGAAAAAATGGTTGAAATCGGCCGAATAGTTTCTGATAAATCGCGTGCACAAAATCTGTGGAAAAAAATAATAAGAAGAAACAGTACGAAAACAATAAGGTCTTCCGTTGGAAATGGAAGACCTTAATAATAAGAAACAGTACGAAAACAATAAGGTCTTCCGTTGAAAACGGAAGACCTTAAATATGAGAACAATAATTAAAAATAAAAGATAAGACTTCAATGAAATTGTCACGTATAAGATAATTGATATGAATATCAATATTCATAACGAGCTTTAAGGCGAATGAAAACTTATCAAACGAAATTATACTAATTACAAGTAGAAAGGGCAAAGGAACGATATCATAGGCCAGTGAACGACAATACCAGTTTACTTGTCGATCATAGAAAAACCTTGAAGTTACACGATATATGTCGTTATCGCAACTTGGGCCTTTCTGAAAGAGCAAGGAAAAACCGGAAAGGCCGAGAAGTTGCGATTGCTGTCCACGGGATTGGTCGACATAACACCTCAAGGTTTTTCTAAAGTATTGGTTTGACTCCATATTACATAAACCAAACGATAACGTGTTTATCTGGCCCCCATAGGGGAGATAACCTCTCTATTATTTTGATACATGCAGCATATCTTGTTGACTGTGTATTGCATAATTTATAAATTGAATGCAATCTTCAATATGACTGATATTGTAAGGTTGAATTTTAGACTGCTGGAACAAATGAATTACATCACGTACACCAGGCCCCACTATCACCAACTTTCCTCAAGTCAATAATCAGCCTCAAGTCTAAGTTTTGACCTCAAATTCATGCACTGTTTCTTTAAGGATTTGAGTTGAGGACTGAGTTGAGTGATTAAAAAATGTTGGTGGCGGCGGGACCAGTGTTTTAACGTACCAGGCACGTAGCATCGTTTTTGAAAGGGTGCAAAAAAAAAGGGGGGTGAATTTTCCATAATCTTCAAAATCCTAACCCGTGGGTGGGGGGAGGGGGGCGTAGTATATCTTACACTTCAATTTCACTCCTAATTCTTATTTTCACACCAATTTCTTACATACTCCCAAAAAAAGGGCGGGCACTCCATGATAAAGCAATTTTTTATATGTTAATTTAAGAAAATTAGTTGCTCCAAGAAAAAAGGGGGGTGGCTTCCCCCCTCCCTCCCCCCCCCCCCCCCCCCCCCCCCCCGATGCTACGTGCCTGCGTACAAATACTAAAGTAAATTTAAAATTGTTTAAACCGTGATCTTACAATCTGTATAGGACAGAAAGGCCCCTACAGTTAACACTCAAAGCAAATATTTGTGACTTAATGTAATAAAATTTATTGAAGTTTTTTTGTTTGTTTGTTTTGTTTGTTTGTTTCTGGGGTTTATTTTTGGTTTTTGTTGTTTTTTTTTGGGGGGGGGGGTTGCATTTGTAGTATTTTTTGCATAATAAAGAGCTTTCTATTTGAGTAGTAAAGTTGATTCCATTCATCACTTGGTAGCCAAATGTTTTTTGTTTGTTTGTTTGTTTTTGGGGGTTTTTGTTGGCTTTTTGGGGTGGGGTTTTTTTTTTGCCTGTGTAGTCTTTATTGCATAATAAAGAACTTTCTATTTGAGTAGTAAAGTTAATTCCATTTATCATTTTGTAGCCAAATGGCATCCTAGTAACACTTGGTGTCCTCGGCAGAGGCCTTAAAATTATTATGCTTGGTGGTAATAGGCCCTATTATTGGGTGCCTAATAGAATCCTAACTACGTGGTTGTTGATAGCTTTTATTGGGTGCCTAAAAGAAGCTTAACTACGTGGTTGTTGATAGCTATTATTTGGAGCCTTATAGAAGCCTTAATGCGTTAGGTTGTTGATAGATATCATTGGATGCCTAATGGAAGCCTAACTACGTGGTTGTTGATAGCTTTCATTGGGTGGCAAATAGAAGCCTTTAAAATACGTTAGGCTGTTGATAGATATCATTGGGCGCCTAATAGACGCCTAACTACGGTAGGCTGTTGATAGATAACATTGGATGCCTTATAGAAGCCTAACTACGATAGGCTGTTGATAGATATCATTGGATGCCTTATAGAGGCCTAACTACGTTGTTGTTGATAGCTATTACTGGGTGCCTAATAGAAGCCTTACTACGTTAGGCTGTTGATAGATATCACTGGGAACCTAAAAGACGCCTAACTACGGTAGGCTGTTGATAGCTATCATCGGGTGCCTAATAGAAGCCTTAATACGTTAGGATTTTGATAGATATTATTGGGCGCCTAATAGACACCTAACTACGGTAAGCTGTTGATAGATATCATTGGATGCCTAATAGAAGCCCAACTACGATAGGCTGTTGATAGATATCATTGGATGCCAAATAAAAGCCTAACTACGATAGGCTGTTGATAGATATCATTGGGTGCCTTATAGAAACCTAACTACGTTAGGCTGTTGATAGATATCATTGGGTGCCTTATAGAAGTCTAACTACGGTAGGCTGTTGATAGATATCATTGGATGCCTTATAGAAGCCTAACTACGATAGGCTGTTGATAGATATCATTGGATTCCTAATAGACGCCTAACTACGGGAGGCTGTTGATAGCTATCATCGGGTGCCTAATAGAAGCCTTAATACGTTAGGATTTTGATAGATATTATTGGGCGCCTAATAGACACCTAACTACAGTAAGCTGTTGATAGATATCATTGGATGCCTAATAGAAGCCCAACTACGATAGGCTGTTGATAGATATCATTGGATGCCAAATAAAAGCCTAACTACGATAGGCTGTTGATAGATATCATTGGGTGCCTTATAGAAACCTAACTACGTTAGGCTGTTGATAGATATCATTGGGTGCCTTATAGAAGTCTAACTACGGTAGGCTGTTGATAGATATCATTGGATGCCTTATAGAAGCCTAACTACGATAGGCTTTTGATAGATATCATTGGATTCCTAATAGACGCCTAACTACGGGAGGCTGTTGATAGATAACATTGGATGCCTAATAGAAGCCTAACTACGATAGGCTGTTGATAGATATCATTGGATGCCTTATAGAGGCCTAACTACGTTGTTGTTGATAGCTATTATTGGGTGCCTAATAGAAGCCCAACTACGTTAGGCTGTTGATAGAAATCATTGGAGACCTAAAAGACGCCTAACTACGGTAGGCTGTTGATAGCTATCATCGGGTGCCTAATAGAAGCCTTAATACGTTAGGATTTTGATAGATATTATTGGGCGCCTAATAGACACCTAACTACGGTAAGCTGTTGATAGATATCATTGGATGCCTAATAGAAGCCCAACTACGATAGGCTGTTGATAGATATCACTGGGTGCCTTATAGAAACCTAACTACGTTAGGCTGTTGATAGATATATCATTGGGTGCCTTATAGAAGCCTAACTACGGTAGGCTGTTGATAGATATCATTGGATGCCTTATAGAAGCCTAACTACGATAGGCTGTTGATAGATATCATTGGATTCCTAATAGAAGCCTAACTACGTGGTTGTTGATAGCTATCATTGGGTGCCTAATAGAAGCCTTACTACGGCAGGTTGTTGATAGATATCATTGGGTGCCTTATAGAAGCCTAACTACGATAGACTGTTGATAGATATCATTGGATACTTAATAGAAGCCTAACTACGATAGGCTGTTTAGACACACTTCTTTCTTTCTTGTTAAAGTTACTGTAAATTGGTGTACATTTGTTATAATACAATTTGCTATACAAAAGCTAGGTGTTGTTTAAGTTTTAATTGATCTATAAAAGATCTCAGATCCGACGCACGTGTTTTGTGACTTTTATGAGGTTTAAGCGAAGTTGGACATAATTTAAACATAAACAACGTTAGCCACAGTCAGTCGCGTTACATTATAATATACATTAGGGTAATTATTCCCGCTTGATCCCACCAAAGCCATGAAAGATTGACGTATCTGCATAATGTTGTTATGATAGCATGTAAAGCATGACCTTTGAAAATAATGGGGCCAGGGACATTTGCCAGGTAAATACCAAAATATACTAGTGCATGTATAGGAAAAATCTTCACAAATCTTTTTATCGAGATTTTAAGTCCTAAACATTTTATTTGTTATATCAAAAATACTGACATAATTATATATAGTCAGGGAGAGCGTATGCTATACCGTCGGCGTGCGGACCTGGTTTAAGTTGTTTTAGGCATGTCCTGTATCACAGTTAATAATTATCCATCTTCACCAAACTTTCATAAATGTTGCATCTGGGCATTAATGAATTGATTATTTGTTTAAACTGAGCATACTTTCTTTAAGACGGGGAGTCCCACTCTGGTTCTATATATAATGACTTTGGTATACTAGTGAGAACCCCCAGGGATTAATACATTTTGGTAGTCGCAAGATAGGTTATTTTTCTCAAATGCTAGAAACTGTGCGAAATGCATGATATCACTCCTAAAATTGAAGACTCTCATTTTGTTGTCTCATTCTCCAAAATTAAGGAAATGATTCTATTTTAGATTTAAGTGGGTGAAAAATAAATTGAATTGAGATAAATAACTTTAATATTGCTCTCATAGGACACGATTTTAAACGTGTAAAAAAGATGGGTGAATATAAGGCGTGTAAAATGCATATATGAGGACAGATATATACTCGAAATTTAAAATATCAACATATCTGATAATTTTTTCTTTAAATCAATGAAAAGAATGTATATTTTTCATAACATAGATCTGTAACCCTTAAATATGTTAAATATTTAAAATAGGTTGATAATACAATAACATGTACTAGCAAATGCATGTCAAAAACTCCAAATAGTGTCATTTATAGAACTTCGATGCCTTTTCTTTTATAGAATGGGTCTGAGCTCTATATTTTTGTCATAGTCTAAATAAGCTTTAATGGTAATCAAACCTATTTCAATCAACATAAACTTGGAGAGATGACCCAAAAATGTCATTTTGTATCCCAACAGAAAATAATACGTTCGTTAACTCGTGGCCTTAGTCTCTGAATTGGAAAAAATGTATGAATGAATTCTCGGAAAGTGATGATTATGTTTGTTTTAAAAAGATCGTCTAGACATGTTTAATCACATTTTAATGACCGCGCTTTCAGGCGGAATTTGTGGCATCATTTCAGGTTAACAAGTCTGTCTTTAATGTTGTTCAAGGTTAGACAGATAAATTTTAATCTAAACTTTTTTTATTGACACGTAATGAAAATCAAAGAGGCCAGGTTTCCAATAGCTTAGGTTCATTATTACAACTCGAGATAAGACTATAAGACCTTTCATCTAAATGACATTCAACACTTTTAAAATTATGTTTTGAAAAAAATTAACCCTTACATATAAGCAGTTGAAACAATCGGTTTATTTCAATTAATGATAGCTAATAAGATAATCCATAAAAAAGGAGAATTCTTTATTAATGTTTCATTTGTTTAGTTTAAATGGTATCAAAACAGAACAAAAACATAGTTGGTCAAAGATTATAGAGCTCACTGAGACCATGGCATCAACTTTATGAGACGTTGATCAAAGAACATAGAGCTCACTGAGACCATGGCATCAACTTTATGAGACGTTGATCAAAGAACATAGAGCTCACTGAGACCATGGCATCAACTTTATGAGACCGCCACTCTATCATAGGATTAAATAATCTGTGATACAATATTTTATTGTATCATATAATTCAATATCATTCCTTTCTGTATCGCTTCATACATATGTCAATGTATATGATGCATATGGTATCAGATGATACACTACAATTAAATAATGTACTCATGATATCTATTCATTCATCACAAAGTTTCTGAAGCATATATTAATTTTGGCAAACTTTAAGCTGCTTCATATCAATAAAAGCCCAACAAGCTTACCTTATTTCATAGAGGTAAAAGTGCACATGACGTTATATATTAATTATTTTGCTCATATTAGAAATATATACTCTCTAGTCTCTACCTGGTAATAAATTAATATTTTGCTCATAATAGAAATATATACTCTCTAGTCTCTACCTAGTAATAAATTATTAGGTAGTATTTATTTTTATAATGAGAAAAATATATAACGTAAGGTGAGGTAGGACAAGGACTGAACAATCATGCTATAAGTATCGTAATTTGGAAGCACTTTAATTACCAGTAATTTGTTTAGCAAAGAAAGGTAACTCCTAATACATTTAGAAGATTTTATTCAGATGACATAAACTGGCTACACTGTACATGTATCATGTATTGCCAATGATATCAATTTCTACATTACTAGTAAGTGAAAATCATTCTTCAGTGATTTATTTGATGAATTAAATATTTAAATTCAGAGAGATTCATGCAAAGATATTACTGACTAAACAAATACAATCCATTAGATATAAAAGATGGTCTTTCTGCACAAAATACCAAAAGACATTAAAATTTTGTTAACTACATGTACTATCAATATGCATCATTTGTTCAGTATTCAAATCCTCAAATATGAAAATCTCACATTAAAAAAATCCCAAAACTAATCGAGTAACTTGCACATATTTTCAGTATAAGGATAACAGTTGACAAACTTACAGAACTTGCAGTTCTCCAGGAGTTGAACCCTATAGAAAACATAAAACATGACAAAAAAGATGGTGATGACCAGTGGAATGGAAACAGCCACCACTACGATCCTACACAGGGCTTTATGTCTCTTGATGCTGATGTAGGGCAGCAGTCCCAGGGCACACAACATCCCCAGTAAAAGTCCAGCCAGAATGGAAAAGATGTTAAGATATGGCAAAGTCCCAGAGAAGATGAAAACAGCCATAACGGTGAGCAGTTTAATGAGTTCTAGCCAGGGTCTTCTGATGATGGACCAGAAGTGGACGAGTTCTACAAACAGCAGACCCACTGCCCCAAACAGTGCCCCAGTGGCTCCCACGTGAGGCTGGTAGGGGTTAAATATGACTGCAGCCTGTGTAATAATGAAAAAGAAAGAGTACTGGTAAAGTTGTCTGGTAAAAACCTGCTTATAGCCATGGTTTAGTCAATTATTGGTAGTACAAGCTTGGATATAGCAAATTTATATGTATTGGTATAGCCACAGTTTAAGAGACACATTCTTAACAATTCCTTGTTTAATTTTTTATCATCATAACAAAATTTAAATCTGACTCTTAAATTCACACACACGTATGGTTTGATGTTGTGTCCCATTAAAGTGAAGTATATAATAAACATATTTTATTAGAATTTGATATTTTTTTGATAAATATCACAGATGCCTTCCATCTTTTAAAAGTTATGGCAACACTGTGCTTGAAAAGTGTTCTTGGGAAATAATACCATTTTGCTGCAATGAAATATTTGAAGCTAATATATTTCATCAATTAAGTATTAACTTTAATAGCCACTGAAACAAATTCCACTTACCAATAACCCACCACATCCACAGACTATATATAGAATCATCATACGAAGCCAACCAATGGTGATCTCTATCTGACGTAATAACAATGACTGGGCTCCCACCACTAGTAGACAGTGGATGATGCCATAGTGATACAGCAGAGACAAGGGAAGTCTCCACCACTGCTGGGGGGACTCAGGAAGCCAGGGTTTGTCAGGCTTGGAGGACATCTTTATCATGAACCCGAGCTTCCCTGTGCAAAATTCACCCATGCAGTTCACCTGGAAATGTGACAAATAACAACATGTAGTTAAATAATAATATGAGAGAGAGAGAGAGAGAGAGAGAGAGAGAGACAGAGAGACAGACAGAGAGACAGAGAGAGAGACAGAGAGACAGAGACAGAGAGACAGTCAAAGAGAGACAAAGAGAGACAGAGAGAAAAGTGACTTATGTACACTAAAAGTTTTATAGGGTTTTGGCAGATAACCCTAACAGCTAGTGATCTGGTCAGAAACATGACTTTTGTCTGCTTCCACAATTTTAAAAGCTACAATAATTAAGCTTCGTATGACAAAATTACAGGAGCAATAAGAAAGTTGATATTAGTCAGATTAGCTTAAAAAATAAGAATGTTTTTGTAATTCATCTCTTTTAAACAGAAAACATGTAACTGCAAACCTGGCTACAGTGCTCTCTGTTGTCCTTATGATAAATTCCTTTCAAGAAGTGACAGTGTTGGTGGGACACCATTCTACATTCACCCATGGTGTTAACACAGCAAGGCTTGATGTTGTGGGACACACTCATCTCAGCAACAGCTCTAGATCCACAAGGGACGCCACTCTTCCACAACCCAACACCTGGTTGAGAAAAATATCCCTGTATGTTTTAACAAAAAAGTTGAAAAACAGGCATCATTGTATCATACATGACACAAGACTATTCTCCTGAAATATCAGTTTCCATATTTGATTTTTGTGTGCTACAATCAGATTTTATGTCATTAGCTCACCTGACAAACAATGTTGCTCAGATTGCTAATCCAAAAAGGTTTACAGTAAGACATGATTATAGTGAATTGCCAGGATGATCAATTTCATATGTTACACACAATTTTTCTTAAGACATGAATTTATCAAAAGTTATATGACTGGAATAATGAAATTGACATCGTTGTAAAAGTTAATTCCTTTTAAGATTTTTTGCTGTAACTATGTTTTACTGTAATTACCCCTGCAGGTCTTTTTGGGTAAAAGCTATATTTTAATGATGTGATCTTGACCTTGGTCAATGACATCAAATCAAGGTCGCAACACACCACCAGGATACAAAAATTTAAAATAAACATATAGAACATTGTTTGCAACTGAATAGCAAAGGAAATCATAATTGTATAAATTTACTATAGACTATATGGACTATATGCTTTTAATATTGTTCTCTACAAATTTCATCATCATAGGTATATTAAGTGCATTGCAAAAAATATATTCACTATTAATTGAGCACATGTACATATCCAGGTTTTGAAAAAGTAAACATGTACTTAATTTTGTATTTTTGGATATTGAATTGACCAAACCTCCTGTTTCTTGGTCACATTCCTCCTGAGTCATTGTACCAGCTGTATTTCTAATGGCTACTTCACAACAACCCAAAACAGCGGAGGAACTGTAGTTTCTCTTGCTGATTTCCAACATCAACTTGTAGTCTTCCCTCATACAGGATGAAAACAATGCTCCAACACCTGGGGATATGAACAGGAGATTGGGCACACAGTTGAAGCAGACTTTACCATCTCAAATTGCAATTCCATTTTTTCATTATCACATTATGCTAGTTGGTGGACAAATTTTGCAATGACATTTTGTCGATCTGTAGCATTAAACCACGCTCAGTAGGTTGAAATTTTTGCATTCTACAGACTACAGCTGCTTGATACCACTTCCATCTTACATTGAAGGCTGGGTATACCCATTCTGACTTTGTCTCGACTTAAGATAAACTGTTTCAGTACTTACTTATCCAGTACTTCTCATTAGGTCCGACCCAGATGTTGGGTTTGACCCACCGATGGACAGTCTCTTTGCCCAGAAATGTAGGGATACCCTCTGAAAGCTCCAATACTGGCTCAAACCCAATTTTAGTGAGTCCACCAAAGTAACACAATACACTAAATACCAAAAGTTGAATCTAAAAAAATTGATGAAATTTATTGGAGTTTCTGAAGAATATATATCAACAGTTTGCTTATTTGATGGATCTAGGAAATGTTATTTGAATTACATACTAGCATAATGGTATTTGTAAAGATTGGTCTATGTGAGTGGAGTTTTGTGAGCTTGAATCGAATATCCACATCGGTATCACTGCCCAGTCGTACTGTAGTGTTGGACTTGATGCTCTGTCGTAAGTCATTCCAAGCCTGGGCAGACTTTCCGGACGGATTCTGGTAGTACTCTACAAGTACACAGTACAACAGCCAGACTGACAGACGCTTCTACAAACAAAATACTTGAGGGTTTCATCAATATTTTTATTATAATACCAATTTTCAAGGATTTTGCATAATACCAATTTTCATGGATTTTGCATAATACCAATTTTCATGGATTTTTCTGTTGAGCTGATCCACAGTTATCTTCATGTATTGATAGGATTATCTGATATTTGCAATAAATTTATATATTATAGAAAATTTGATTTTCACTAAATTGATGTCTTTAAATATTAATGGAATCACAGTGCATGGATTAGAATGACCTTGAACTGTCATACCCTGTAAATTTTTTTCAAGGTCAATCAAATTAGATTAATTGGATTCAAAATAAAAATAAATTATCTGCAAGTTTTTGGGAATCTTCTGTTTTATATATTAGCAGGCACACAACCTCTATATGACATTGTAAATAGTTGATAGTATGCTGTGACGAAAAACATTGTGGTTGATAATTATTGAAGAAATGCATGTCTTTTCTCAGGCCTCTTTTTAAATTGTCTGCTAAGATAAGTCCCAAACACTGGCATTGTACTAAAATGTTATAAACAAAATATGTACAAGAGATGTACTTGGTCACTTTGCTTTTGTAAATATTGTAAAATCTTTACTAGTTCAAAGAATGTAAAAATTCCATTATAAAAGGAACAACTGTTCACCTGCTTTCCAAACTCAACAAATTATCTTCCATTTGAAAAACACTTTGTAAAAGTAGAACTGAAATGTTTTACAAATCAAGAACAGGAATATAAATATATAGAGAGCTTTAATTCATTTCATTATTGAATACAGGGTAAACCCTGTCAATATAGCTGTGATACCTCTGGCTGTGTCAATGATCTCATCTAACTTTGATATTCTCCATTCCATCTTGTCCATCGCAAGCTCCCTGGATTCTCTCAATTTTCTTACTTTGTTCTTTCTTTCAATCTCAATTAAAAGCAGATCAGTGGAATTCAGTTAATATCAGACATTAAGAAACAGGTCAAAGTCAGAATCATTCATGCCTTGTTTCAATGTTGTAGATGGGTACCTGTACATATAAGGAATAATTTCTGTACGCCTCCTTTCCATAAGCCAGCAATCCAGAGTTTAAAATTTCATTTAACTGCAAAAATCATGGCAAATTTTGTTATTAAATGAGCTATGTAATAAAATTTTATTTAAAGTAGCTTTTTTCCTATGATATCTGAATTGTACAACTTATGCACCTGTTCATCAGCCGTCATCTCTCCTCCAGCTAAATCTAGGGCATCTTTCAACTGAGCACCAGACATGTTACTTATCTCCTTCATTTCACTGAGATGTGCCTTTCCCATGTCATTACTTTCATGTTTGTCTTCTACCTCACAAAATCGTACACTTTTTTGTTTTTCAGTGATGTTCACATCATTGTCTAAGGTACGAGAGATCTTATTTTCATCACTATCAGCGGTGTTATTCGAGGAGCCTGGAACCTTATCTTCTTCACTATTGGTGGTGTTAGGAACCTCTACATTCATATCATGTTCAGAGGTCTTATGATCCTCTTTCATTGCAAAATTCGGGGCCTCTTTCAACTCCCTTTCAACACATTCAGAGGTACCTGTATCTGTATTTGGAGCATCATATAACTCCTCTGTCGGCTGTGGCTGTTCTGGTAAAGTCTCTTGCATCACTGTTTCCATCTCCTCTTTTGCCTGATTTTCATTGTGTTCATTTAGACATGTTTCAGTGTCTTCTTCTGTACCTCTTTCTTCCACTGTGACTTTAGAAGAAGTCATTTCTATGTTTTCACCACTATGGCTTTTCTTTGGCTCATCCGGCTCTATATTGACACCACTGCCCACAGTATCCTGAGAAGATGGTACTCCAGAACCTTCAGGCTGTTCCTGCTGTTGTGGATCAGGTTTATCACTGCCCACTTTTTCACTTGGAGAGAAATTTTCCAAGTTTTTAGGTTCTCCATCTTCAGGGTCTTTATCCACGTTTTGGATAGATGCTTGGTCATTCTGACTACTGGAAGTTGGACTCTCATTGGCTGTGGGAGACTCGCTTTTGTCCTGATTAGATTGAACATTAGATTCTGGGGAGCCCTGGGTGGGGATTTCTCCTTCCTGATATTTCATTGATGAATCTTGCATGGTATTTGTTGAATGAGATGTAGAATCAGTTGGTAATACCTGCTCATTATCCAGAGGACCTTGTGATATATCTTTTATACTTTTTGCTGATTGATTCCAGTCATGTTTTGGTGGTCTGTGCGTCCTTGAATTATTGCATCAAATATTTATTATCATATCATAATTATATACATGTACTTGAAAAGATTTCATAGTTTAGTTATCAAATACTTATCTTTTTGTTATTGCCTCTAATTTTTGTTTTAATGGTATAACTTAATTAACATTCTACATACCCTAACCATCACTTGAAGATTACACATTGCTAAATGATGACAGAGAGAAAATCAGTAATTCCCAAATCACTTTAAATGATTTCAATGAGCAATATTTCTTTTATTTTTCAATAGAAAATGCGATGCATACATGTTAATATCATGGAACAGAGTTTCGATAGAAGTACAATGTGTTCACAAATTAAGTTATCTTACTTGTAGTTCTTATCCTCTGTGATTGAGTTGAACTCTGCTTCTCTGTTTTGACTCGGCTGCATTTCTGCCTCCTGTGGTATGTGGTCATCCTCGGACAGGACCTCTGACATGGTGGACCACACCTCCCTGACCAGCCCCTCTGTTGCATCATCATTGGAATTGTCAACATTCCACTGTCCAAACACTTTATTCTGTTAAGTATATGTATGTTGAGTGAATGGGAGAAATAATGATGGACCAGACCAGGATTCAAACCCTGATCCCCTCAATCTTACGTCAGGTGCTCTATCAACTGAGTTATTTGGTGCCAGTATTCGAACGGATCTGACGGTCACATTCTTTCTCCCTTAAATGATCTAAATGAATCATATTCAAAGATACCCTCAGGCTCTTTCCCTTTCAGGAGTTAACTTGTCAGTTCAAGGGTTAGCACAACACCAGATGTAATGGGTTGGGAGAAACATTTACAGACCAGACCAGGATTCGAATCCAGGCCCCTGGAATCTCTAGTCAGGTGCTATTGTTGTGAAGTGATGTTAGTAATTGGATTTATTTATTTGTTAGTATTAAACGTGACAAGTGGTGAGGGGTAACTTAATTAAAGTTACTACCCACCTGAGTTGTGTCTTGAATAGCCTAGCCGACCGGGGGACATCTGTACTATTCCAGGTTCTGTTCACAACTGAGGGACGATCAATCAGCTGATCGGAATGCCGACCCCGATCTTAATTACATATACTACATTCCTCCCCATTTTAATAAAATCACACCGTATGGCTTAAATCAGAATTTCGGACTTAATGCCAAAATCTTAAAAATCAAATGTCATATATATATTACACATTTATTTACAACTAAAAATCACTATACACAATTATAAAATCAACACAATCTTCCTACGCATTCCTTTAAGTCTTCTAATAAAATGTCATTTCCCTTGTCAGACAAATGAATTCCATCTCCCCTAAACAGCGATTTATTTTTCCAATAAATTTTATTGTGCCCTACTACCTTCCCTCCCTTTTCTTCAATGAATGTTCCTATACTCTGTCCAAAGATATCCTTGATTCACATTTGGCTTAATTGCTTGATATTTATAAATACCTCAGGGTTCAAACAATGTTCATTCAAAAGAATGAAAAATTTCCAAGATTTCTCAGTAGAAACGCCGGGCCCCTGTTAGCTTAATGCTAAAAAATGTGATGTCTACTTAGATTTTGTATTGCAGCAAGCCCAGATGATAACGCTGAAAAATTGCGCGATAAATCTCTGTAAGGAATTTGTTTTCGTTCCTGTGAATTTTTCCTGGTGAAAGATGATAATGCGTCAATGAAATTATCTTGGAAAATATCCCTTTCAACTATTTCAATTGCACTTCTTTCACAGGTATGTGTATTTTTATTAAAAATCGTCCAAATGTGCTGCATAAATATCTTGGGACAGACTATAGTTCTTTATTAATATGAATTTTCTTCTTTTCTCCCTCCCAGTCATCAATTCTACCCCAAAATCTCCTGGATAAAACTTCCAAAAAAATCTAAAAAAAATTGCATTTCCAAATTTTTCAGTAAACATACTTATATCATTTTTTATTTTCTTGATAAGAGGTAGTGAGCTACAAAAAGAAATATCATTTGATCCCAAGTGAATAACAATTATATCAGGACTATTGTCCTCTGTTAGAACAAACTGGGCTATCTGGCGCGGTATTTGAACCACAGGCACTTGAATTTTTATCAATCAGTCGCTTAATAAGTCATATATCGAAAAATTCTACCCCTACTATATATAAATAGGGGTAGAATTTTTCGATATATGACTTATTAAGCGACTGATTGATAAAAATTCAGGTGCCTGTGTTTGAACCAGTCCGACCATCACAAGCTATTTAAGGTAAATTGAAATTTCATTATTTGATGACGACTACAGTATGTAAACTATTAGGCCATTATCAACTCCTTCTTATTTAAAACTCATCTGATTCGAATTGTCTGTGAGCTTTTCTCAACATATATCCACGTAATATTCAATTCAATTCAATTTCTTTATTAACCAATTAAGGGCCCTCAAGGGGCAACATGAAGACTGTTGACATACAACATCCAATGAACATAAAACATTCAATAAACATATACAAGAGGGAAAGAGCTGGATGATTTAAAGAACTATGACAGACATGAACAATTAAATAGTATATATGTATATATATATGTATAATTATGTATGTTTCCATACATTCAATATAGTGTCTTCTATATATTTATGTTAAACACCATACATAAATATGTCAAGATACAAATGCACATACAAATTTGAAATAGTTTATCATATGATTGAAAAATAAAAACCAATATTTGAATAGGAAATACAAATTAAGGCAGTGCATTTTGTAAAAATTTACCAACAGAGTTTAATATATCTAATTCTTCACAGTTTAGAATCCAAAATAATTTTTGTTTATCTTCTAAACTAGTAAAATGTTTTGCTTTAGATGAAATTAAATCAAATAGTTCCTCTCTTTCTTTTGTAAATTTGCTGCATTGGATAAGAAAATGTTCTTCATCTTCAATTTTATTAAGTGTACAATTTTTGCATATTCTTTCTGTTCTAGGTGTGTTATTATATCTGCCCGATTCAATAAAAAGTCTATGCGCTGATATCCGCAGTCTACAGATTGGCTTTCTGTATTCAGGTCTTAATATAGTTAAATACTTTTCCAGTCTGAAGTTAGTTTTCAAAAATAAATAAGTAACAAGTTTGCCATCTTTAAGTGTTTCATTTGAGTACTGCCAATCCATCAAATATTTTTTAGTCTGAGATTGTTTTAAAGAAGTAACAAAGTCTTTTTTAGAATATGTCATAATGTTTTGAATATTAAGAATGTTTAGTAGCTTTTCAATAGAGGAATACCAAGTTGTATTTTGGGCGAAATGAAGTTCTTTACTACATACAAATGCATCTTTTAATAGAGGAAACTCTGTTGTTAAATTTTCTAATCTGTAGCAATATTTTAGTAATCTATTGACAATATCATAATGTAAAGGAAATCTTCCTATGTTATGCCCTTTAATATTATCAGAATTGACCCAAAGGATTTTGCTCTTACCTTTCAATGAACATTAAATCTAAGAGTAATTCAGACTGGTACCTTACCTCGATTCTTTCCAGTGTTCGTTGCTCCCAGATTTCATCATCGTCAGAATGATTGTGAATTCCTAAAAAATGGAGGACACTCCTAGCGCTAGATATGAAGCATCTACTAATTTTATTCCGCTTTGGAGTGGTCCTATTGGGTCGATCACCCTCCATTTTCATGATATTCGTGAATTAAATTACCTTCGAATTCTTCATTTACCAAATGTTTGTAAAACTACTCTACATTTGATAAAAAATATCATGAAAGTTGACGTCTTCTGCAACTGATGTCAAAATTTATCATCCCAAGCCCGATGGAATTGAAATCTTCGTAACTTGAGCGTAATTTTTAAAAAAAACTGATTAAAGTAGATTCAATTTGGATTTTTGACATCCATTGAAACACTTTTTTGACAACTCAATTGTAAAATTTTATATTTTAAACACCACTCAAAGATATTTTTTAAGAGATCTACTTTATATCTACAGGTATTGCAATATGCAAGCCTAAAAATCTTCTCTTGGATTGTGAATGTCAAATCATAAGAACTGTGGGTTGAAAAAATATTTAAATATACATTTTGTAAAGCAAAAAAAAAAAAAAAGCAAGAGAAATTATGAATTTATGAATCCAAGTCTTTTAAAAATCGGTCAATTGGTTATTTTTTAACGACTCTTTGAAAAATGTTGGTTTTCAATGAAATATATAGGGAAAAGAAGAATATTGACATACTTTTAGCACCTGAGTGTAGTCTTGTATGTCCTGTGTTAGTTTTTAAAAAAAAATCTTTTTGCAAAGTATCTGAAATAAGATAAATAGTAAAATTGAAATTGGCCATTCATTTTTTTTGGGGGGGGGGGGGGGGGGGTCTCAACACCGTTATACAACGATCTATCATGGAGTGAAATTTGAGTAACTGTTATCTATTCATAAATATGCCTTTCCCTTTGTACAAGACAATAATTCACTTCAGTTATAATTGCTTAATTATTTTATTAACTCTTACCCTCACATTTGATTTAATTGACTCACTCATATTGAAGTTTTACTCTATGACATATGTCACTCGTGCTTTAGTGCTAATTTCTATTGTTTTCAATTCTTATTTATATTGTGTTATACACCATTGTCGAGAGAGGGGAATTAGGTTTCGGATTGTTCGGGTGTAGTTTTTGGATTCCCAGAAATCACCCATACCGACCTAAAGTTCAAATAAAGCGCTTTTTACCGTCTAAAGCATTTTAGTTTTATTGTCGCCGGATATATAGAAACACCTTATTTTCCCCGGTGATAGTTTGGTGGAGATATCCTAAGGGTATTTTACCCGGGGCTGCTACATATACTTTGTAGCAGTTAGATCCTGCGTACCAGCAACCGAGCGAGTTTTCCAAGAGCATCAACAAACGCCGATAATACAACCCAAGAGCAGAAGATTCAACCGCCTTTTACGACCATATACCAACGTCGCTGCTTTTCGAGTTTTGGACATCCCAGGACTTGCACGGACATACTCTACGCCTGGATTCCATCCAGCATGTAACAAGAGCGGGATGACGTCACCCTGCGAACACTTGTTCTCGTTATGTGTGTTTCGTGTGTGGATTTCTTTGCCATTATGCTAATATGTTCTTTTAAGCGACCGATTTATTGCATTCGAATCCTAGGAATATTTTCCTGGTGTGGCGACCGACGACAAAGGTTCGTTTTAAATATGGTTCAGCCCAGAATGCCGTGTTGCAGTTGTGGACCTCCGCAATGTAGAACACATTTTGCATATTCCGGCCAAGACCTAAGCAAACGACGCTTAGATACAGACCGCACATTCCCTACAAATCATTCCGATGATCTTCTAGACGAGGACGTCTCATTTTTCGAAGCGCGAGGGAATTATCATGGAGTGAAATTTGAGTAACTGTTATCTATTCATAAATATGCCTTTCCCTTTGTACAAGACAATAATTCACTTCAGTTATAATTGCTTAATTATTTTATTAACTCTTACCCTCACATTTGATTTAATTGACTCACTCATATTGAAGTTTTACTCTATGACATATGTCACTCGTGCTTTAGTGCTAATTTCTATTGTTTTCAATTCTTATTTATATTGTGTTATACACCATTGTCGAGAGAGGGGAATTAGGTTTCGGATTGTTCGGGTGTAGTTTTTGGATTCCCAGAAATCACCCATACCGACCTAAAGTTCAAATAAAGCGCTTTTTACTGTCTAAAGCATTTTAGTTTTATTGTCGCCGGATATATAGAAACACCTTATTTTCCCCGGTGATAGTTTACACTACACAGATAATATAATTACAAAATAAAGATAATTAACGCAACTAACTAATATCACAAACGTGAGAAAGAATAAAGGAGATTGGCTCTTGTTACTACAAATGTTCATTCTTTCTTTATTTCCTCCCTTAGGAGAACATACAATGATCCCCCTCATCCCCACCCCACCCCCCGAAAATTACTTAACACTATTAATTTAAAACTGAAAGCAAAGGCATATTTTATTTTGATATTTTTCTCATAAATATTGCATTTGTACTAGTTGCAGTGAATTACAGCTGAATATGTGATGAAATTTATCTTCTATTTCATGCCAATTGCACTGAACACAAATCCTTTGATGTCTCGACATATTCTCATAACCTACACTTTCAAATGCAAATCGAGGTAAATCGTGATTGTATGTTCAAAATCTAAAAAAAAATGCGTCTTTTTTTTTTCTTTTTTTTTTTGATAGTGTATTGAGATAATACTCAAGTTTCGATTCCTCCTTATAAATTTTTATTTTAAGATTTTAAGTGATTAATGAAGAGTAAGTTGTCAATTTGTTTGAAGTAACGTCAGTTTTTCTCGATCTTGGTCATTTTGAATTACCCGGTATGTATAACGTTAGAATGATCAATTCAGAGAGTCCACGATGAGTAAGAATACTTTTGATGCTTCGAAACCCCCAGTCACCCCAATTCTTGATTCATAGTATAATTATAGATTAATTTTGCAGTTTTGTGTCTTCTCCCGTTAGTAATCTTGACACATGCGTGTTTGTATTCCCGAGGATATCGACCAAGTTCACCATATACATTATATCTTAAAATCTGGGAATTGATTGTTTTATATAAATTTATATTTTGAATATTTACTACAAAATATTTGGGATGATTCCTTTATATAATTACAATATTTGAAAGTCCCCAGACTTCACATCCATGCATATAACAGTATTTGTTGGACAGTTTTCTCAAATAACCAGAAAGGAAAGTAACAGGGATTCATAGATCTGCTACCTTTGTTAACGGATTTTAAAAGGACTGCGTTATCAAATTCATGTTACACCCCCCCCCCCCCCCCTTCCATGATCGATATTTAAAGGGGCAAATTGGAATTAGCATTATTTTCTTTTTTACGATTGAAATAATGTTTCCAATTGTACGATTTCCAGCATTGTTTTACTTTGGAATAGAATAAAAAAGAACTCATCATCAGTTTATTACAGTAAAATTTAAGCCTTGCCAATAAATTGGGTGCCAAATCAATATAAGAAAATCGGATTAATATTATTCAATGTATAAATGGAAAAATCAAATTGGTCGGCCTGTTTTGTGTTTATTTGTACGTACATGTAATTGTAACATATAACTCGTGTTTTAATCAATGATCTGGTTTTGAGATAATAAAGAATTGAACACAGTCCTTTATTGTTAATATTACACAATGCCGCAATATACCGTTATTTCTTTCGATGAAAATTTACTAATCTCCAAAACAATATATTGTTCGTTTTTTTAAAAAGAAAACAACGTAATTCTACGCATGCAAACCCACACGATTCCGCCCCGGGGTACGAGGACAAGCGGGTGCTAATTGGGAACCACACGTCTTAATAGGTTACTTTTAATTAAAACTTGCGCCAAAGTGATCGGCAATTTAAATTCGTCCACGGCGATAAGAACATGTAAGGGACATGCACGGTCCTTGTGGTGTGTTTTGACAACACCCGGTCCTGCTGTGCCGACAGTAGATATATAAGTTAAGTCTTAAACTTTCTCATTCGCAGCCAAGGAAAATCTCTGGAAAGGTATGTATTAAATGCTCTATAACTCCATAGAATGAAATGTTTTTATTTTCATCCCTTATTTCATATGTCAAAAACATGGAGAGAACGAAACTAAATTAAAACAAGAGAAAACATTCCATTATGCTTCTGATTTGAATAATTTCACTTTGATCATTTTGTGTTACGAATTATTTATTCATGATTTTATTTCAAAATTGCTACAGATATGGCTGCCGATGTCAATATCAAAACCAGCGCCCCATATTAAAGGACACAAGGACCACCTATTTTCACATAAGACCTACGACCCCCAACCATTTTTCTGAGACCGATGGTTCCTTGAATACATGTAAGATGCGCCTGGTTCAGAACTAACCACTGTCTGTATGTCTCATCCAATGCTGGTCCTGTTCAATCCCCTGTCCATCACAGGGACCACTCACCGAATCTCCCCAGAGACACTGAGTGACACTCGATGTGACTGAACGATGGTCCCTACACGAACTGATGTCAGATAATACTTGGAACACTCGACTAACTGTCACGTAAAGTGCTTCATTGACTCCGTCCATAGAACGCCGTCCGTCAACTAGTGCTCCTCCTTACCGTCCACAGTATTATGTTTTGTTTTGGTTTTTTGTTTTATTTTATTTATATTTATTTATTTTCAATCGTTGAGTTTAATATTTTGAACTTTAATTTTTGACATTTTGATTTATTACGTTTGTAATTCTACATGGGTTTTCAGTGCTTTGTAGCTTTACTTAGAATTAATGTTTGTCATTCCATGTATGCTTAATACCAGTGTATCCCACATTTATGTAATGCTAGTGATAAGCAACAAAGCAAACCATTTTTGATAAGCAATGCAATGCTGTTAAGTAGTGTTGTTCATTAAAGTTAATATCTGATTTTTTTTATTTTTCATTTGTTTATCAAAGCAAATCTGTGATATGATTGTTGTTGATCAAAGCAAATCTGTGATATGATTGTTGTTGATCAAAGCAAATCTGTGATGTAGTTTTAGTTCAGAGTGGTTTTTGTTCGTCAAAGCAAACCTGTGATATGGTTTTTTAAAGCGCTAAGCATAGCTCAGCGCTTTATTGTCGTTAGACTTCTACTTCCGGTGCAACGAATAACCGCCCCCTATGAGCAGAAGTTTACATCATTTAAACTGGTTAGGGAACCAGTTTCAGGAGTTTGTGCGCATAACTGCTCGGGCTAGTATGGGCTATTGTGAATTTAATGTACGTGGCTTACATACGTCATTGCAGGGTCTGCCACGCAGTGATGAGGAAATATATCGCGTATACAGAAGCTAAAATGTTATATACATAATATATTTTTTATACACAAACAGCTAGAAGCTGTGTTAGCGCTTTTCAGTACCATCAGTACTTTGATTGTATTTTTTATTTATATAAGCAAATCTGTGATATAATTTGTGATATAGCTCATCAAAGCAAGTCTGTGATATAGCTTTTGGTATTTTTATTTATCAAAGCAAGTCTGTGATATATTTGTTTTTAATTTTTTGTTCATCATTGCATTGATCTGTGATATTGTATGTTTTTGTTTTTTGTTTTTTTTTTGTTTACGAGGAGGGGTCTTATAGAGCATATGTGATATAAGGGTTGATTTTATTGTCCATTAAATCTAGATATACTTTAAATTTCTCTAAAGCTTGTCCACTATAGTTTTTGATAGTTTTCTAGTTGAAGATATATCTTAATGAAAGCATAACAGAGAGAGAGAGAGAGAGAGAGAGAGAGAGAGAGAGAGAGAGAGAGAGAGAACAAGTAATATATAAACATTTATTTAGAATAAAGATTTGAAACTGTCATCTTGTTGCTATTTTGAATTCAATCCTCACTACAAGATTTGAGAAATAAAAGGATACTCAGTCGGTATGACGGTTCATTTTCTAATGTTCTAAGGTGCTATGCGCGATTCATTTTTATAATTAGAACTCATTTTTTCATGATATTTCAAAGAACTGCTAAAAAAATCAGTCTGATTTTTTAAAAATGTTCCAGTAAAAGTAATATATGCATTGATAGAGATTTACATATGTACTTGTGTTGTGGCTCAGGTATGATCATTCCGGAAGGAGGGGATTCTTATTCCATCTAAACATCAAATGTCACAGATATATTCAATTATATCAACATGCATTAATCTCGAGAGAACTAAAAACAGAAATCATCTGAATAGGCCTCGTTGAGGATTTGTCACAATAGCGAGAGGCGCAGTTTAACTACTAGTATTTTGCGTGATGTTTTGTCCGGCTCCGTAGCGCGACGGAAGGAACTGATTCAGTGTTCTAAATTTTAATTTTGTGGGTTCAAAGAACGTAGGGATAGGTTGATTGGATAAAAATATACAGTATATGGTGTGGTTAAAATGATTAAATGTCCTAAAACAAAGCAAAACCAACAAAATGCCAAAATTAGGGTTATCAGTGTGGTGAAAAATCTTTTGATCTGCAAAATGTTACATAAGCATAGCAAAGAATATTTAACGGGCGCACAATGTAAATATTCTTCGCGTTTTTGCTTATTAGATATACATCCTGTCACATGGACTTATTTTTCATATCTATTTAAGGTTTTAAAACCTAATGTACATTTAGAAAATATTCTTTTAATTATATGTAATCGCAATGGCATAACGTGTAGATTTGTAAGCTTTAACGCGGACCTCAGTGAAAACTACAGTGCAATTTAAATAAGAATTTGAATCTGATGTTTGATTCATTGTTTAAATTATGGGTTCCACACTTTGGAAACGTTACAGTACTTTTCAACTGTTCTTTTTTCTTCTTTTAGTTATATAATACAAATATATTGATCTAAACATGTTAAATACATCCACAACTATATTCTTTACATAAGAATTGTAAATTAATTTGTATATAAGCAGAGGAACTTGTAAGATCTTAAAACTTGTTTTTAATCATATTCAAAATGCAATAAAATATGTATAAACCAATTCGACTGTTCAAACTTTAGTTGGAGCAAATGTTCCAAAATTATTTTAAGGCTTACCGCGTCTTCATCTATGGATTGTAGGTCCAATCAAGTGTTTGATAATCTTGTATTTTTCCTACTCACAGCCAATGAAACTGAGGCGTTCATTTTTTATGAAATGAAGTGAAATCTAACATGGTAATTGAAACAAAAGATATAAAATTGGCTGAATATATTGAGAGTTGTGCATGTTTGCAATGATTAGTCTTTGGTTTGGCTGATTACCGGTATTATACTTATTTCTTTGTTCATTGGCTGTAACATGCATGTTCTCTTTATACATACGTCATAATCTACAGACATGGAGAAAAAACCCGACAGAGCGTTATGTACAATCTTGTGTTAGTTAGGAGCGTATTCTTCTCTGTTTTGTGATGATTGAGAATGTTTAATAACTTTATATTAGGAACAAATTCGATGGATCAACTTTATACTAGGAACAAATTCGATGGATCAAATTTACAAGACTATTAACAAGGTAGCATTGCAGTATCATAGTTGCAATAACATATTAATATTTCAATAAAAAACACTGATCGTTATTTTTTCAAAGAACACTATCAAAAACGGTCGATCTGAAACCAGTTCAGGATATCAATGTTTAAAATACAATTTATGCCTTTCATAAAAAAAATTAAAATAATTTTATTTTCAAGAAAAGGGGAACACTGTTGATTTTTAATGTAAAATGTCTAATTAAAGGTGTTTAAAGCGATTTACCAAAGGAAATCGCTTTAGGTGAGGCCTAAATAAGCTTTTAACATCTAAATCGTTTTAAATGGCCAGCCCTCGATCCAGTGTTGACTTCACTATTGACAAACTATCGTGACGTCGTCGTTACGCTTAGCTTCCTAGATACAAATATCGGCATCGCTCGTTTCCAAACATGGCGGGCGAGAGGTGAAATACGAGAGAAGAGGGTCGTTCCAATAGATCAGGTACAGTCAATCACGATCAATAATTAATTAACTCGGCATAAAACAGGTGTAAATGCTTTGGGAAATTATTAGAAGCTTTTTCCCCCTTCGTGTAACGAGGTAAGTGATTCGAGTTGGTGCATGTATTGGTTTATATCTGCAGTATACTTGATAGGTGTACCTGTTGAGTGCAGGTAAAAACTCGTTAAATTTGTCATTTAAAAAGGAGAAAAAATATACATCATTATTTTTTGTTGAATATTGGAATCTTATTTTTGTCATTGTATTATGTCCTTTTTTAGATGGTTAAATTTTCTCGTTGTAAATTTCATTGACACTCGACCACCTGGATTTACCTACATGGTTAAGTTGAATAACGCAAGCTTCAATGTAGGTTTATTGATTCCAAAATAGAAATTCTTTTCAGTACATCAAAACTTTTCCGATTAACAATTGTTTGAGTAGAAACTCGGGTATTGTAAAGCACCTACTTCGTCTCGTGAGGGGATGTATACCCGCGAATCTTGCTCATTAATATTTGATTACACAATCACCGTAATTAACGATTTGTATAATTAATCACAAAGCGCCCTTTATTGGATAAGCCCTGAAGATTAGTCAATTTGCCTTTGATATTGCATGGCATTTACACATTATCTCGCACTCTCTCATCACGCTAGCGGGGCTGTAATACAGGATTTCTTTGCATGAGTTTTTTCCTAAGAGATATCGGAGACTTAAACTGCAGGTAATTCCAGGTAATTTCATGCAACAAACAGGTATTCGTGAAACAATTATGCCAACAATATTTAAAATCTTCTGGATATTAAATAGTTTTGCTTAAATTTTTTTAATAAATGTTGCCTCCAAAAAGTCTGCAGGAGGTTGCCGATTTTTTCGCGCTAGTCAGAGAGAAAATGAGAAATCATTCCTTGATTTTCATCCATAATCATATTCATACAGTTTATCAAACGAAGCGTCGTCAAACCCGCGTTGGTAATAAAGCCCAAGATAAACTTGGAGAGGTTTAAAGGACCTTCCATTTTGACTATAAATGTCAATAGGTCTACCAATAGAATAAATATCTAAAGGAATTTTCCTTTATTGCGAATCCTCGCTTTGTTTGAAATAGATATACTTTTGAACCAAGAGTAGACGGTAATGTTAGTCTCGACTTACATTAAACCGTATCAAGATGACTTTGTTTATTTGTTAATGCGAATGGGGTATGGACTTTAATGTAAATATTTGTTTTAGAAATACATTGCTGGATGGAAGTGAAAAATCATTACATTTATTCATATTTTAAATGCCCTTTGTGCTTTAACAACGAAAATCCCGATTTTTGAACATGATACTGTTGTTACTTTTCCTGAACATTCAATTCATCAATAGTTTTCTTTTATAAAAAAAACCCTATATTGATTCTGAATTTATTATTCAAGGAAATCATCGTTTGCCAAACTGTTTAAGAACAATTCGCAGATTATTCGTCATTTAGCAAAAATCATTGCATTTATATCGATTGTAAACCTCGCTCTGTGCGGAAATATCATGCTGTCATGATGTTTCCATGAATACAAATATAGTCTATGGACCCCCCTCTCTCTCTCTCTCTCTCTCTCTCTCTCTCTCTCTCTCTCTCTCTCTCTCTCTCTCTCTCTCGGCTTATCTGAAAGCAAAATTGAGTCATCAAACGAAATGATTACATAAGCAGGTTTTTATTAAAATGAAGGTAAAGATCAATCGAACTCGAATCAATGCGAATCATATTTTACAACATTATTCACTTTTATCGAATTCGCCCTCAGGTCAAGAACACTTCTTTACCAAAAGGCAGACATTCTTTGATTGGCAAGTTCGAAACCAATTTCAAGATGCCTAAATCGTTCATTTCCAAGGTTTATCCAAACCCCACACAGTGACATTTTAGAATTATTTTTCCCAATAATTTCAGATCTTGTACTAGAGACCTTGTTTCTGTGGGATTGTGCGACAGTGTGCGAGGCCGGTTGCTATAAAATTTATATCTATTCCTTTTTTCAATACATTTTATGACTGGGATTTAATTTCACAAGTTGAGTGACTGCAGTGATTGGGTGTTTATGTATTGATTTCTCTGATAATGATAAAAAGTGTCGCCGTGACAGCGACGGGAGACTTTACAAAGCTAAGTGGATTCTGTCCTCGTTAACGAGTGTTATCTTCTGTTTTTACAGACTGGGTACCTGGTAACACAGAACGCTGACATCAGACAGCAGCGATGAGCGCCCGGAGGAAGAAGAAGGACGAGAAACCCCCGCCCGCCACGGGCCCCGGGAGCAAGATTGTCTCCCTTCCCGACCCAGTCAAGAAGTACCTCAAAAAACTCCCCGACGGAAAGAAAATTCATTTGAAGTTTGGAAATGGAAATTGGAAATCGCTGCCTGTTGAAATTTACGATAATGAGGAGATAAGTCAGCTGGCCATCAAGTTTACCGCGGAAAATAATCGCCTGAAGAGGCTGCCCAAGAGTATCGCGGCTCTGGAGAATCTAGAACACATTGACATCACCAACAACACTCTGTCGGCCTTCCCTGGGTCTGTGTCACGGATGAAGAAACTGGAAGTTCTGATAATTAAAAACAATGCAATTAAGAAGCTACCACCTGCAATACACAAATGCACGGGATTACAGAAGCTCTACGCTTCCAATAATAAAATCCGAGCGCTCCCGAAGAGCATCGGAAAAGCCTCGATATCGTACATGGACGTATCTTCGAACATGATCCGGTCCATTAAGAAAGGGCTGTACGAAATGACCGCCGAAGTCGACTTATCTGATAACAGGATTACAGAGATGCCAACAGCTGCTGTCAAAAAACCCAACATACAGAAGATCAATTTGGCGCGAAACGGTGTTACTTTGATTCCCGAAAACATCGACAAACTATCGCGTCTCACGTGGCTCGATCTCTCCCACAATGCAGTACAGGAAATTCCGGCCCAAATAGGCGGTGTCCGGTTCCTTCATTATCTTAACCTTTCCCACAACCACATCAAAACCCTACCGGAAGAAATCTGCAATTTAGGATACGCACTTGACCATCTGGACATATCTCACAATGAAATACCGGTGTTACCCGACGGAATGAAGAGCCTCCGAAAGTTGACCTATTTTGACGTTTCCAATAATGAAGTGGAATACCTACCCGAGAGTATACGAGAGTTGCCGTGCTTAACGACGTTGGGGGTTTCCCAAAACAAACTGATGTCAATGAAATTTGCAGTATACCTAAAGCAGCTAGAGCACTTGTACCTCTCCAGAAACTCAATAGAGGTCATACCAGAAGAAATTGATCACATGAAGTCTCTGGTCACACTGGATCTCTCGTGGAACAAAATCAAAGAACTGCCATCCTCCATAGGGAACGTGAAAAGTCTAAAGAGCTTAAATGTCTGTGGCAATAAGCTTTCAGCGATACCTGATAGTTTGGGTCATGGTCAAGTTTTGACCTTTTTGGACTTGTCCCACAATCGTTTGACTGTGTTACCATCTGACCTAAGAAAACTTCGAAACCTTGAGACCTTCCATGTAAGCCATAACGAAATAGCGCTCATGCCCAAATCTATCGACTTTTTGTATCAACTGAGGTCCTTGGATGTTTCGAAGAATGGGTTAAATGAGTTGAATCTTCCGAAGACCCTTACCCACCTAAACATGTCAGACAACCCACTATCTATCAACCCAACCGACATCAGGTCCACCATTGTTGTCATGGGTGACAAAGATCACCTTAGGAATCTGACGTCACTTGCACTCTGCAACCTCGGTATGGACGAGATTCCACCCAGCGTGTTTAACCTCAGGTGCCTCAAAAACCTTGACCTCTCGAACAACGCCCTGAAAACCCTGACAGACAACGTATGCAAAATGAGAGGGTTAGTGTCGATCACTGCGTGTCACAACGAAATAACAGCTTTACCCGAGAAAATAAGCGCGCTCAAAAAGTTGGAGAAGCTTCACGTTTCCAACAACGGGCTCACGAGTTTCTCGCCAAGTTTAGGACGCTTGGTTTCGTTGTGTGATCTAAATATGTCGAACAACAAAATAACTCTATTACCGGACAATTTCGGAGATCTAAACAAACTGATTAATATGGACCTCTCGGAAAACGAACTTCTCAATTTCCCAAAGGACCAGATCGATGTTTTGGCTTCGTTGCTTCACCTTAACATCTCAAAGAACCATATTGACCAGATGCCGATAGAATTTCCTTATCTTTATAGACTAAAAGTTCTCAGGGCAGCCAGCAACGACCTCAAGTCGATCCCAAGTGACATGGATAAAATGAAATCATTAGAAGTTTTGGATATTTCCGATAACATCATCGAATCTCTACCGGAAAAGATATGCAAAATGCCGGAACTGAAAGAGATTAATGTTTCCGAGAATAAAATCACTAGAGGATGGCCAAAGGCTTGGGAAAATCTCAGGCAAAAGATCAAAGTCGAAAACGCGGACCAGGATAGCTTTAAGGAACGACAAGCACGCGAAAGACCCAGTGACAAGGTTGCCGAGACGCAAGTTAGTCCCAAGTCAGCAAAACGCGGGAAAAAGAAGGTTTCTCCGATCGGAACACCTCCCATCAAATCTCGCGAGAAGTCTGCGCCCGTGAAATAGAAAGAAGTTTTTCAACTCAGTGGTTTCTCTAAGACAGTAATAGTACTGTATGAAAAATGGCAGGACAGCGCTAAAATGCCAGTTTATATGCATTTAATATACTATCATTTGTACATTTCAGCTTTGTTTAAAACTTATACACATATAGCCATTCTCTGAAATCAAATATTTTTTGCCTTTTGACGTTAGTAATTTAGAGATTTTTTTCTAGTCAATTTCCCCCATAACGAACTTCGTAGTTTTAACCCTCCTCTGTAGGTGCTATTTATCTTTTCCCGTCTCCTGATCGAGATCGGAAACATTGTATATTTCCTTTTTTTTTACATAAAAATTTCGTAATGATGTATAACTTGTACACCCAATGACTTCATTATATTGTGACATTTTCTTTTGGTTAAATGTATGGAGCCATTGTACCGGCTCACTCATACACATGATTTTCCCACACAGTTGGCGTGTTATCAACATCCTATCTACCCGTCAGTAAATCCAAATTAAACTCCTATCAGCTGTACAGACCCGACTCTGGTATCAGTCTGCACAATACCACAATTTGATCACACATGACCTCGGTGACGAATCCAATCCAGGTTCGATTTAAACATCAGGGGGCTGGTTTTGTTTTCGGTTTGTATTTTTTTCCTCTTAGATAGAAGGCACAATACCCTGGGGCTGTTGTCTCACGATGATTTAATGGAATTTTTGGATTAATTTCAGTGGGTGCTATCTTTGAAGGCCTTAAAATGTTTCAGAAAAAAATAATATTGCTCGGTTATTATATGAAAACTGGTTTTTGAGACTGTATTTAAAATTAAACAAATTCTTTTCTTTGAAGCATTGGACAAAAGATATGCATCTACAAAATGTTAAACTAAGTAAAATACCTATTTGAAAATATTGACGATTTGTGAACACAAATTGTTATGAATCGTTGAAATGGTTTAAATTCAAAATTGCATTAAAATCATGATCGGAATCATTTTGGAGTAAGTTACAAAAGCTTTAAAACCCATTAAAACTTCAGTTTTTGCTGTCATGCATTTAAATAAGATTGAATTACATTTATACATTGACATTCAAATATTTTTTTAAATCATGTTGGTAGCATTTAGTCCGATTCTACACCACTGTTAAAGTTATCTGTGATATTATGTAGTTGTTGATTAGATTTATTATAAAGCATTGCAATATAAAACTATAGTAACTTGTCGCTTGTTTCTTTGAGAGAGAGAGAGAGAGAGCTGCAAACATACAGTAATATTTTTCCTGCGCAGAGAGAGAGAGAGAGCTGCAAACATACAGTACTGTAATAGCTTTCCTGCATACAGCAACTTTTTTCAGACAATAATTAATCAAATATTTGCTTTTCTGTACAGTACATGTCAAACATCAATTAAAATTGCCGGCCCCACTGTGTTCTGTTGGGTAACACTTGGCTTTTCTCCTAACCTCGCTGTTAATGAACTTGTCGTCAATTGTACTGCTCTAACAATGGCTACACACCTTTGTATACAGGTAAGGAGTTTCAAAAGGAAAATGTTTGTCCACAGTGTAAACCCAGACACCATCATTAATGATTATTTAAAAAACTAAAAAAACCAGGCCTTGGGACCACTATCAAATGATCCTATATTTATACTCCCAGGCCAAAATACATACTGCATCAGACGGGCTTGAATCGGTGCAAATATTCAAAACTTGTTTTTTCATGACAAGATAAACCAATCTATTATATGATGGTTGTCATAGTCAACAAATACAGAAATAACAATATTTATTCTGCACTTGCAAAAATCGACCTAAAATTTAATAATTAATGGCAAAGCAATTAACATTCTGTATGTATGCAAATACATGTACATAATCAGTTTCAGATTTTTTTATGGGGAAAAAAATCAACAAGAAATGCACAGACATTACTTATGGTTTATTCAGGACGGAATATGCAAATATAATTTGGTTTTCAAATTGAAAAAATTGCTTTTTATATCTTAACAAACAAAGCAGAGGTCATGTATGTACCAGTACCATTTTACCTAAATACCAGTACCTAAGGCAGTCGTCACCACATAAATAGTCAGCTGCTAACATCTACACCCCATACAGACGAATAACATATACCACCCAAGTTGTACATGTGTATGGTTTACTGCTGGACAAACAATGTTAAAATAACAGTGAGAAATATTTATAATAGAACAAAGTCCATTTTGATTAGAGAACATATTTAAAATACAGTAATCAAATACTTTCTAAAATGTCAGTTCTTGGTATTTTCTTCATATCTAAAAAATGTGTACATGCATGAAGATAAAGCATTTCTCAATAACTAACAGGAAGACAAAATTATTTGTGAGCGTGCTCAGATCTATAAAATAACCCTTTTATTGTCACCTACTCATAATCCTAACTTAAGATAAATCAATGAACAACACTTCAAGTTCGCTCCCAATAGCAACTCAAAATGAGTGGGGTTGGTAAAGGTAGGTCAGATTGTGCATGTAACAATCCTCAATAACAGAGAATGAATCCATCCAACTACATGTCTGACAGTCTCTTTATGTCAATATATTTGTAATCCTGGGCAGTATTGAGTTATAATATCATTATATTAAATGTTATTATTATTATTTAATATTTACCGGTATCCCAATATAGAGATCAATAAAGTTCTATGATTATATATAATATGATAATTTTCTAAAGCATGAAACTTGTACAACATATTAATATTCACCTGGTATAATGTTTCAACACTGCCTTTTTGAAAATACATGTACAACAGGGTAATGAATACCCATTATTAGATCAGCACCCAAATCTTGTCCATTGTCTATATAGAGAACAAATAAAACAACCTGTTTTAAAACAGCTGCCAAAATAGCATTTACAACTATCAAAATACATGTGCAGAGTATGAAAACAGATGTCACACAATACATTACTCAGAAAATCCAGAAATACATGTAATCAGACCTTTCATCTCATACATACACAGTCATAATAATTTGGCACATTTTTAAAGCATAGAAGAATTTAATAGCAAATAAATAAAAAATATGAACTAAAATAAATTCAGATTCATTTAAGGTAAAAATAAATAAATAAAAAATGGATTTTTACAGAGTATGATGTTTATAAAATATACAATTACATACCTGTAAGAAAAAAGAAAATGGTTAAGTTTCGACATTTTTCATTCAGGTAAAATAAAGTTGACTTCATCTTGTTTTCAGAATTGATCTTCTAATAGAAACAAGTATCAACTTTAAGCTTGCATATCTATCTATTTTCACTTTTCCAAAGTCTGGTCTGTTATAAATCTTCATGTTTAACATACACGTAGGTACTTAAACCTTTTGACTCATTTCCTACATCATATCGTATCCCCCTTCTCTCAATATCTGACATACATGCAGCTACTTTCACTTTTGACCCATTTTTGCTCTCACTTCCAGGCAGACTTGGACTTGGCCCCTGGCCCTGGTTTTGGCCCCGCAGCAACCTTCCTCTCTGGTTTCTTCTGTTGCTGGTTCAGTGGGGGTTTCCCTCCTTGTTTGTCAGTCCTAACCTGGCCCTCCATTACCCCCTTTAAAACGAATCATGGGATATTCAGCAAAATTAAGTATTATAGAATATTATAGCTTCTTAATTTATACCATAATAAATGTAAATGAAACCAGGGACCTGAATTTAACATGGCAGGATAGTTTATATTTGATGGAATTTGCAAAACGTTTTATTAATTCAATGAATCCTTACTGCCATCTGGTCCTTAAGATTTCGTTTGACCTTGTCCTTGCCCTGTGACCTTGGTGAGGTCGGGGCACTAGGATTGTGACCAGCATCAGGTTTAGCCACTCCTCCACTGTCATGCCTGACATGACCTGTTCCCCTGAAAGTTTCACAGCTTACATTATAATATGGTTTTTTCCCTTTTCAATTATGTGAATCAGTATGCCAAGCTTTAAAATGTATATTCAGTAAGTTTATTAGATAATTTAGGGGCTTTTTTTGGCTTTCAAGATACTTATTTTAAAACTTGCTTTATCAAACATACTTGTGTTTAATGCATAGATATCTAGCCTTAACATATTTAAAAGACAGAGAGAAAAGCACATGCATATGGACACCAACCTTTGCATAAATTTCAGCAGATTAAATATTTGTAGCATTTGCTCCTCTTCACTGCTTGTTGTCGCTGTTTTTACTTGACCCCCAGACTGACCTTTGACCTGATTTAGCATCTTGGATATTTCTGCTAACTGTTCTGGGGGCATCACATTGTTCATTGCCTAAAGATATAACAAATAAAGTGAATCAAACTTATGAAAGATTTGTCAGTAATTTATTTACAAGATGCAAGATATCATATACTTAAGCAAATCATGATACATACGTTTACTGATGATTGAATAGTTACTTAGTTTACCTGTGACTTTTTCTTCTCCCTGAGCTGCTGAAGTCTTATCATGTCCTGCTGTATCTGAGCTGCTTGAGCTGTGTCATTCAAGTCTTCCTCTGTAAATTATCAACAGTCAAATCCAAATTAGATACAACAAACACCACTGTAAATCTACAGTCAATTTATCTTAAGCATCATAAATCATGTGAATTTCCAATGCTTGGTTACTGTGTCATGTTCTAAACTAGTAGCTAAATGATAAATACCAATTCACTCCAGTATGATGTGGGGTGAATGGAGTTATCTTCCTTACCACTATGGTCAAGGGAGTGAATGGAGTTATCTTCCTTACCTGTATGGTCGTGAGAGTGAATGGAGTTATCTTCCTTACCACTACGGCCGTGAGAGTGCATGGAGTTATCTTCCTTACCTGTATGGTCGAGGGAGTGCATGGAGTTATTCTCCTTACCTGTATGGCCGTGAGAGTGCATGGAGTTATCTTCCTTACCTGTATGGCCGTGAGAGTGCATGGAGTTATCTTCTTTACCTGTATGGTCGTGAGAGTGCATGGAGTTATCTTCCTTACCTGTATGGTCGTGAGAGTGCATGGAGTTATCTTCCTTACCTGTATGGTCGTGAGAGTGCATGGAGCTATCCTCCTCTCCTTCCCCAACCACTGGATCTCCGGGGGGCTTCTGAAGCAGCTAAAAGAGAAACCATCAGAAATATCAACAAGCAGTGAACATTTCTTTAATGGACTGAAGAATACGCCACAATTTTTTTGTATGACTGACTTGGACAAGAACTGTGCTTACCATTTGAATGTAGTGCTGGAGCTGGCTGTGCTTAGACTCGTGTTCATCTAATCGCTGAGACAAGTGATGGTAATCCACATCCAGCCTACAATGCCACAGTAACATCACTATACATTCTAGGATATTTACGCAATCTAAACATGAATTTATTGATGTGATATCCATCCCTGTTTTTCTTTAAGTTGTCAAATTCTGTGAATTTGCATGTGTACCTTATTTAAGATAAATTAGGAATTCTTAAAGTAAAACAAATATAATGCTGGGTGAGTGTTGTTGTTACCTGATACCCTCCTCGGACAGACTGTGGTCTTCTGTCACATGACCTCGACTTTGTTTTGTTGGTGGCGAGTGAATGACGTTTCTCTGTGGCCAAGACACAGGTTCCTCTGAAGAATAAAACAAATAACATGCAAAAGCAGACCCAGTCTATATAACTCATTCCTGTAAAGTTTCTCACACTTTTACATTAGTTTATGTTTATGGGAGAGCAGTTATTTTATACATTAACAATGTGGCTTCTAAATAAATAACTGTCAAATGACTTCGTTTTTTTATATTGCAAAATACATTTCATAAATATATTCAAAAGACTACTAAAACTTAGTTTGTTTCCTTCATATTCTGTATGGACAACCACAAAAAGCATTTCATCATTTATATATCAAAACTTATCTACAATACCAGTGTGTTAAACTTGTTTTCTAACCTTTACTTTGATGTGAGTGGGTGGGGGAAGCATTTCTTTCTTTAACTGGAAGACTCTGAGCAAATCTCTCAGGAAATGACTGTTCCTCTCTCTGATTGGCTGATCTAGCACTGTCAAAACTTCTATCATGAACACGATTGGAGGACACAACCCGAGGAGGGTTTTGATTGGATGCCTGGCTATTTCCATGCTGCGGTGGCCTGATGGCTACAGCAGCAGAGGGATATGCAGCAGGCACACTGTTTGAAACAGATACGTACTCCAAATGCTGGCCCTGAGGCAGAAAACCCTCTGAACCCTGAAGACCATTGGGGCCCTGAAACTTGTTTACCAGCTCAGACACAGACAAGTTGGAGCTCTTTATGTCCTCAGTGCCAATAAAGGAGGCCCCTGTCCTGAAGCTGTCCTGGGAGTTCCTCAGCCAGTTGTGGATCGTCTCTTGTTCTTCCTCCTCCACAGACGGCACTCTGTCTTCCTGTGCCCCGTTCCTCGCCCCCCTCCCCTCCTCCTCTCTCCGTTGATGTTCTTCTGAAGCTTTCCCTGGTTCGTGGATCTGTGTGCCTTGATGACTAGTATTGGTGATATTATGACTGGTGCTATGATGGTGGTTTGAACTGATGTTGGAATCAGTTTGAAAGGATGAATGTGGTGGGAAGACCACAGGTTGGGAAAGACTGAAATTTAAATAATTAAAGATCATGTATACTGCATGTATACTGCATGATCAGTACAAGACATAGATTTTCAAATAATTCAGTTTTTAAAATCCAATTTTGGCTATCAAATTGCTATCTTGAAAGTAGTGAAAAATTATGAAAAAGACAACCTAAAAATGATTTATTTTGTATACTTCATTATCTCTTTTTCATTGTATAAATTACTCCCCTTCCCTTTTAAATCTTATACATGTACATTAAAATGTATGATACATGGTGTTAACAAACCTTTGAAAGAATTGTTGGACATGGAGTGAGGTAGTGAGGTCACTGACATTGGGCTCCACCGGTGGGAGGATATGACTGTCCCTCCCTGGGCTGCTGGTGATGGGGAAGGCCCCCTGACCCCCAGGGAGACTGCTATTCAAGGTCGTGGCAGTTGAGGTTGCGTTGACCTGGCTACTGAACGATGTGTTAGCATATGTCTGGAATAGTCGCATCAAAACATCAGTTACAAAGAAACAAAGAGCTTCTACATGGAACATGTTTTCAGAATGCATGTATTTTTCTTCTGAATGTAACTCAAATAAGAAAAACAAAAAAAAATTCACATCATAATCTAAGCAAAATCACATCTCTGCTATTCATGGAATTGTCTATAATATTTCCTGCTGATACTGACCTTTCTCTGTGGAGTGGTGGCCAACATCTGCACCGCCTCGTTCCACTGGGACTGCATCATGTACTGCAGCTTCATCAGAATCTCCGACCTTCAACACACAAACAAATTTTATTCACAAAAGAAACATTTATCTACACATAAATCACTTTCGTTTTTTTGGTTTCAATGATTCAGATTGAAATTCAGATAAAATATGTGTAAGTTTTTACTGTTGTGCTGCATTGAAGCTCTGTATGAAACAAAAATATCCTACCTTTGTGACTCTAGTTTCTGTTTGATGCTGTGAAGTGACGTGATTTCACTTCTTTGCTCTTGCAACCTGTAAATAATTTTGAAATATCTGATCATAATTTTTCCTACTTTCTCTAAATGATGAGATTTTCATGTAACCACAAAATCTGGCTTCTGATGACTTCGTAAAATTAGTATTTCATATAACAAGACTTTTGTTTTGTACAAATATCATAAAAATCAATCAATATATTATATGAACCCCTTGCTTGGGTTCTAGCCCCTGATCTTACTTTTCCTCATACTCCAGGGTCAGCTTCCTGAACTCCTCCTCCCTGCTTTTCTGGTCGCTGTGGAACTTGGCCAGGTTTTTCTCCATGTCTTTGCTGTATCGCTGGTTGAGCTCTTTGATCTGCAGCCGATGACTTTGGCGAATTTCGTTCTCAGTTTCCTCTGTCCTTTTGTGGATCTCAGCCATCTGACTGGCAATCTGTTGTATAAAAGGTTTGAACAGATGAACATCCATTATTAGAACATTAGAGAATAATGATATTATTTTTCTCTGAAAATACATCAAATGACAGAAGAGGCAGTGTAATTTTCTAATTGTTATCTAATGTATATTAAAAATTTATATGTACATCTATTTAAAATTGCTTTAAAGATTTAAAAATGGAAATTCGTGGATTAAAAAATCAATATTAAATTATCAAAAGTTTTTAAAGGGGCTGTGCTTCTTTAAATTTTTTGCAATGCTTGCTTCTCCCCTGATTAATTTATAATTTATGTGACAATATCCAAAAAATCTGAATTTACAATCAAAATAAAGCAACCATATAATGCTTCTGACCTCTTTCTCCATCTTGGATTGTAGATCTGCCTCCAGGGAGCGCTGTGAACTCTCAAACTTGGCCTCCATAATGCCAATCTCAACCTTCATACTCTCCTACAAAAACATCATACATAAAGTACCTAAGCCTTCTATGGATCCTCCACCTGGTTATCTAGTTTAAAGATTTCCTTTACAAGATCTTATCTATAAAGTGCTATTGCCCATATCATTATCAACATTTTAACAATACTTTAATCAGAACTCCTTTTTTCCATGTTGTTAGATAATCAACCCTGCATAAACCATCTCTGAATATCAAATAAACAGCTCTAGATAACCTTCTCTATCAGTCACCTTTTCCCTGATGGCTGCATCCAGCTCCATTTCAAACTTCTTGCTCTCTGTCTGTAGGGAGTAGATCTTCTCCTCCATGTCTTTACACAGCTTCACTGCCTCCTCACACTTCTCCTGAAAGTCCACAAAAACATGAAACATTCACCAGCTCCCTTAAAGAATATTAACTACCAGTACATGTTATTTAATGAAATTAACATTTTTACTCAGGAAAAGAGAGCTTTTAGCAAGCAAGTACACATATACATATGCTTGTATACAAGTATACACTGTATACTGTATGTGTTATTATCAAACAGAAGCCAGTGCTCTTTTGCTTAATCTGACCTTCTCTTGTTTCAGGACTTTCTGGTTGTTCTCTGATACTTCATCAATCCTCTGCAACAGTTCCTGCTCTCTCTTGAACCAGTCATCCTGTTCCTATATTCAACCAGAAACATTCTCTACCACTTAAAAACAAATTATAAATTTGATTCCAAGAAAAACAGAGATAAACAGTTTCAAGCAATAAAGATGTTGAAAAATTGAAATAGAAGTATCAGTTTGGGTTTTATTGTACAAATATTTTAGATACTGTTCAATGGGTTGGTGTATTGAATCTATTTGGTTTCCTATATTAAATTTTTGTACATACAGAGCGGAGGCGGTCCTGAAGTTGCTGGAGTTTTTTCTCGGCAACTTCTCGCGTCTCCTTCAGGTTCTCCCACTCCTGGTTAATGAGCTGAGAACGCTCGCGCTCAGCATCCAACATTTCTTCTGCATGGTAACGGGCTCGCTCTCTCTCAGAGATCTGAATTACACAGTTCATTAAAATATGAATTATGACACAGAACTTACAATTATGGCATAAACTTAATAAGTTTAAGAAGCAGGGCTTAGATCTCCACTTAAATAGTTGGTGCCCTGTTTTTTGGAGTGATGCTTTATTATCTTGAAATAACATATTACAGAAGGCTGATAAAGAGATTAGTTATATTAAAACTCAGGTTTATGCTAATGTGAGAATAATTTCATGCATAAAGAAAAACTGACTTATTTCTAAGATAAGATAATGCCATCTTCCTAAAAACAAATTACCTGTGCCTTCAGAGTACTGATCTCAATACTTGCTCTCTCCTTCTCACTCCTCATCTGATCCAAAGCATCTGCCATGTCTTTTTCAAAGTTCTTAATCATCTAGAAATTAAAAATCAATGAAATTAAATAAACATTTCAAGACTATGCTATTTTTTATACCAATAAAATGGTACTGCAAAAGAAGAGTTTTTAGTAAATGCTCTACAAGAAATTTTCCGGCACCTCATCCTGTCTGGAGAGCTTCTCCTCTATTTTCACTTTCTCTGTCCGTAACTTGATCAACATGCCTTCCTTCTCTTCATCTCGAGTCTTCCAGCCTTCCACTACCTTTGCCAGTTGCTATAGAGAACAAGAAAATGACTAATGGAAATCCCAGAGGCCTACACATGAATGAAGTCTCAGATGGAATGTTTTATACCACTACATGAGTTACCTTATCTAGTTGTTCTATCATGAGGTCTTTTCTCTTTTCGGTGGATATGGCAACAGCTAACTGCTGCTGAGTTTCTAAAAGCTGAAAAATCATTGTAATGTAGCATAAGCTGATAACATATGTAATACACATTAAAATAAAATTCAATCTCAAAGCCTTACTTAATTCCAGCTATTGATTTATGAATTGTCAATGTCAATTACAATATGAATTGTGAGAGTAAAAAGGTAATTATTCTCATGGCACAATGTATTGTAAGTTACAATAATATTATTTCTAATAATTAAGATTTATTTAACGTTAATCATGTAAAGTTTTTTCACACGATGTACATGTATTACATAACAATATTACATTATTACAAGTAAGTTTTTAGATACATATTACTGTTCTTCTCCCAACACTAAAAAGTTCTATGAAATCGTGTCTTCAGTTGATTACATTACATTAGGAAAATTGTGTTTCTTTATTTCAAAAATTAATCATACTGTTCGTTCACCCCACTTACTTTCTTGACCTTTACAACTATATTGTATATATATATATGTTTGGTCTTCTTATGTGCCTCTTGTACCATTATATGGTGTTTAGTGAAAGATAAACTGAAAATGAACTGACATACCTTGCCATTCAATTTCTGGATGTATTGTTCACAGTGCTGTAAATAAAACAACAGAAAAATTTAGAAGTTAAAATCTATACAAATTTCAGACTTTGATATCACCCTCCACCTAATGTGAGGTCCCCTGCGTACCTTTCTCCTGTATCGTTCCTTCTCCATCACCTCCCGCAGTCTCTGGTTCTCTGCGTACAGAGATGACTCACTGCGGTTAAGGTTGGAGGAGTCTGACCACATTTTGGAGGTAAAGCTTGGGAAGTTTTCTAGAAGCTCAGAGACATCCTCACCACCACTATTGCTGGAAAATAACAGTTTTCTATGAAAATCAGGGAAGGGATCTATATGAGTCTCGCATATGTACATGCAGATTGGTAACTTTGCCTGTCTGAAACCATGTTCTGGTGAGCATAATGAGTGCTTATGGCATTCTGATGTCTAAAGTTTCAATATGTGAAAAATAAAATCATTGTGCGATCCTTATCATGCACATTGACTCAATTCAAGAAAAATCATTCCTTAAACACAATTTCATATACATCATGGCAATGCATCCATCTTAAATAGTTAATTAATGGATAATGAGCTGTATTTCTACCTGTTCATTGAGTACTCCCCAGGCCTATGCATCATCTCTTCAGCTGCCTGCATCTCCATCATGAACCCGTTGTCACTGTAATTCATCTGATTGTCATCTAGAACAAGAAGTCGTGGTTCACCTTTGTTATGAGGTAACTATTGTAGATCTTAAAAAATTCTATACTTATCTTTCTTTTCCAATATTAATATTTAGCAATATTTTAAAAAACATTACAGACTTTACATCTAATTCATTTAATTATGGCTGGTTTTATTTCATAGTTATCAAAAATGAAATTCCATTTTGACAACAGGTGATAAATGGTCAACAATCAAAATATCTGAATGATAAAAAAAAATTCCGATGGCATTTTAGCTGATTTCCTCCACATACCTAGTCCAGAAGCTGAGGAAAATTTGAGCATGTTCTTTAGTTGACTACGGACCTCATCCATCCCAAAAACATCTATGTTTTTCTGAATAAAAACAAAGCTTTTATCAAATTTTAGTGCACAAATATCATTTCTTATACTTAACTTGTCTGAGTATACACCCAGTAAAGTCAATAGAAGTCAAGTCATATTAGACCATTTAGCACAGATGAGAAACACTTACAGTTCAATAAAAAAAAATCAATCTTTTTTTCAACTATTCTTAAAAAGTTTTAAACTTTACGTTTTAACCAGTGAAACATGCCTTTAGGATACTAACCTTTGTTACATGCTTCTGAGCAACATCCTCTCCATCTGACTGGTAATGCTGTACTTGGGTCACCACATTGGCCCCGGGGTGGACCGGGGAGTGGTCATTGACCCTGGCTTCACCCCCACTGTGATAGGACCGGGGGCGCTTCTCCTCTGCAGTTTCTACTGTCCTTCTTGTTGTCTGATCTGTCCTGACCTGTCTCTCATTCTGACCAGCTCCCATGTTTCTTCTAGCCATTACTCTGTTTTCAGCATGTGTTGGATATGGACCTGCCATTTTCTTTTCACCAGCATTCTGTCTTGAACCATCTGGTCTCTGAATGGTGTTGACTTTAGAAGTATCTGCTGGCTTAACAGCATCGGAGCCTTTGGTTTTGGGTCTGGGTAAATGGGACTCCTTGCTCTGTAAATATGCATTGTACGATTCACTCCTCACTGATGATACAAATGGTCTCTTCTCATTAAGTGGTTTCTGCTGAGGTTTGGATGTCTTAACATGAGTCTGCTGTGAGCTCTCAGATACTGGAATATCCCAAGATGCATTGCCCTGTACATGAACGTGAGTTGTTCTAGGTTCCTGAGAATTCATATTGTCTTCATCATTGGTAAATGCTCTTTGAATTTTAGGTTGATTGTCTTTTTGAATACTTGGTGGGGTCCCATTCTTTTCCCTATGTTGATCAACAGCAGGAATAGACACAAAAACTTCCCTTCTATCTGGCCTATTCACAGGTGATGAGGGAGAGGTGATTTGTTGATTTTTACCAGGATTTACCTCCCCTGGGGACATAATGTATTTAACTTTTTGTGGTGCTTTAGGACTAGATTTTCCCCTGTCACTCAGAGGAGATTTTGCAAGATTTGGTTCATGAAATCGTTGGTCATCATTTTGAAATTTGTTTGGAACTGAGTGACGTTCAAATTCAAATCTATGAATATTTTCAGTGGAATCATTGTTTTCCATTCTACGTAGAGGAGAGAATATCACTCTGCTGTTGAGTTCCTCATCACTTTCACTACTCTGTCTAGGAGACTGATTCATTTCAAAGAACCCCGCTGCTGGTGAGTTGTTCCTAGAATCATTCTGGTCCATGTCTTGAGACCCATACACTTCTTCCCTCTCAGCTGCCATGTATGGTGCCTGGGGTCGATTTTTCTGGGGTGTGGAAACAGACCTGTCCCTGCTTATATCTTCATTCCTCTCTGTGTCATCCAAAGCTGAAAAATCTAGCTGACCAACAGGTCTGAAGATAACAGATTCCTCATCTGCTGTTTTCTGAGGCAGAAAGCCACTGCTGGTGTTAAATGCAGGACTTCCTTCTGGACCAGACCGACGATATCCCAAACTCGATCTGGCCTGGATTTCTCCAATGCCAATCTGTGTGAAGTCAAATTCTCCCCTGATATTCAGAGCTGCTTCATTTACCATAAATGGGCCAGTCTGCATCAAGCTCACAGGGTTTCCCGACTGCTCATTGCCACTGTTATAATCTTCCATCCCTGTTGTATTTCTGCTAATTACTGTGGGAATTCCCTCATTTACTTCATAATCTTCCAAGCTGTCATTTAGTTCATCCATTTGTCTTCTTACCTAAGAAAAAGAAAACATAATGTAGTCAATATAAAAATGCTTTGTCAAGTCAAAAGGTATGCATTGAGTATGGCATCTAATTTTCATCCAATAGCTTTTACAGAATAATACAACTGCTACTGTATTTAACAAATAAATGTAAAATCAAAAAGATTTTCTAAAAAAGTCTTTCATTTAATTTTTACTAATAATAGTTTTTAAGAGAGAAATGGAGAAAGGCAGACAAAAGATAACACAAAACCCAAGTTGTGGAAGAATTATCCTAAACTCCACATTTACATTATGTGAATCTCAGATTTTGTTAAATATAGAAACAAGAGGAAAACAAAAGAAACTAAGCACTATAGTCTGTCCAAAGTTATCGTTTCAATCATTTTAAAGTTAAACGTAAAAAGTGACTAAAACGAATATATTTCAATATCTAAATAAAATGTTGAGCTCAAACCAAAATAATTTACTAAAAAAAAAAAAAGAATTCCCAGTTAATATGCTTTGATATGCTCCTTCAGTTTTAATACGCGGCTAGAAATATTCGGGTATTCTGCATTGCAAATGAAGTACTTCTCATTAATATTTTTAGTTTTTGTTTCATTAAAAAATAAAGTTGCGTTTGTTTAACGTTCGAATTATAAATCTGGGGCTTACCTATAAACTCATGTTCCAGATACCTTTGAACTTAAAACAAGCGCGTCAAATATAACAACACTGTAGAGATAATTCGAACGAGATGCATAAACAACTTGAAGAATGATCACAACAATAAGTACTGCATCAACTTGAAACTAGCAGTGGTTTTTAAGTTGCCATACTCATTAAAGTGCGAAATTGCTTACTACTGCTTATCATATGCATCAAGTTATTAAAGCTTCATTTACCTGCATCCAAGTTATGCTAAAACATGTTTTGAAATTTTTTTTTTGAAAATTCCTACGCGTTTGTTTTAAACATTCTTACTTCCGTTTAAAAATTACTTTAATTTTCAGTTATTTTGTTTTAAGCTAGCAGCTTTATAAAAACTGTTATTTGAATAGACTTTAACATCTTATCCGACTAAACTGTCTTATCAAAAATTGTTATTTCTGATCCTATTTTATCTAGCGGAAATCAGAAGACCGCTGTTGTTAGGCACTTCCGGTTTAAAAATGACAGTGTACACTCTATACATTTTTGATAGAAATGGAACTTGCTTATATTATACGGAGTGGAATAGGAAGAAACAGCCAGGAATGAGCAAAGATGAGGTAGAATAGAAGATTTATATGCTCTCTGTATGTCAGTCTTGTTTGAATGATCAGACTCCGGCATCGTCATATCATATTGAAAAATATCATGGAGTCATCATTGATTTTATGACTATAGCCCATATCTATACCTGTCCATTTGTATACGTTCCTAACTATTAGTCTATATAGAAATGTGCACAGGCATAGCATTCATTTAATATACGTTACCGTAAAACTGTTTGCCTTTGGGCGAGCGCAGCAAAAGTCATTTTGATTGCATAGTTGATAGGAGAAATAATGATGGACCAGACTGCCTACTAAGCTAAATTGCGTTGGTTTCCAAGCCGATCTGACTGTCAGATGATTTAAAAATACCAAATATGGATTCATCAAAGTGTTAAAAAATTGAATAAGATCAAAAATTAAATAATTTTTTGTCAATGTTTTTTTTAAATACATAATTTTAATTTTTACGCTACAGTATACAGGTGCATTACCACAATATTTTGAATGATAAATGGTGAGAACTTGGTTAATCAATAGTTGCATCTTAGGAACGATTTAAATTTTGTTTATTTGAACATATGTTGAATGCAAAATAATATAATTTTTTCGGGCGCCTGTAAAGTGCGAAACGAAATCGAAACGAAACCAAACGAAACGAAACGAAACCAATCGAAACGAAACGAAATCAATCGAAACGAAACCAAAAATCGAAATGAAACGAAACGGAATTTAAACAAAACTAATATCAATTTTGACTACATAAAAGTGAAAATAAATTCATTGAAATAAATTTTTGAACCATAAAATATAACTACCTGTATGTTTCAGATTGGCGCTGTAAATTTTTAAGCCGATTATCCGAAATTTGCAAAAAATATATAATTATGTAAATAAGTGATGTACATTGCTATACCTTTTAATGTTTCTAATTTGTTTCATTAAATGATAAAAATGATATTCAGACGTTTTGAGAGAGAGAGAGAGAGAGGGAGAGAGAGAGTGAGAGAGAGATGCCTTGAAACTTATCAGCGACATCACATAGCAAAGTATATACGCAAGTTTGGGAGAGAGAGAGAGAGAGAAAGAAAGAAAGAAAGAGAGAGATAGAGATATGATGATGATACTGAAGGGGACATTCTAACATCAATTTTCTTTCTGTCGATTTGAAATATTGTAAAAACGAAACGATCGAATACAAAGTGATTTAGAGCATACTGGTTGGTTACCAGTTTCTAACATATAATAAGAATTGTTGTAATATGTATAGCATGAATTTGGACGTCGTAATTTGACAAAATTAACTTGCAATATAAAGATGATTATACTGTAAACGTATTATAAAACTGTCTTTACCCCTTTGGCTATGTATTCTATTTTGCGTTTTTTGCGGAAAACGGCGTCCGCAAAATCAAGTACATTGCCAAATGTAAAATATATAAGTAGATAAAAAGGTAAATTCAGAAATGCGGTAAATCAAACCCATGCTAACTTGTTGAAAAATTATATTCCGGCAAATATTGTACACCCTAAATATAATGCATTTACAGTATTAACGGAGACATTCCAACTACATGATTTTTTTTATATCGATATGAAATATTGTAAAATGATTCAAATACATTGTGCGTGCGTGTGAAAGGGAGAGAAAGAGGAGATCATGTTTGATTTAAGGTAAAAAAAAAAAAACCTCTTTATATTGCACTTTAATTTTGTCAAATTACGACGTCCAAATTCATGCTATACATATTACAACAATTCTTATTATATGTTAGAAACTGGTAACCAACCAGTATGCTATAAATTACATTGTATTCGATCGTTCTATTTTTACAATATTTCAAATCGATAGAAAGAAAATTGTTGTTAGAATGTCCCCTTCAGTGTCATCATCATATCTCTATCTCTCTCTTCCAAAACTTGCGTATATACTTTGCTATGTGATGTTGCTGATAAGTTTTGAGGCATCTCTCTCTCTCTCTCTCTCTCTCTCTCTCTCTCTCTCTCTCTCTCTCTAAACGTCTGAATATCATTAAATGAAACAAATTAGAAACATTAAAGGGTATAGGAATGTACATCGCTTATTTACATAATTATATAATTTTTGCAAATTTCATATAAACGGCTTAAAAATTTACAGCGGTAATCTGAAACATACAGGTAGTTATATTTTATGGTTCAAAAATTTATTTCAATGAATTTATTTTCACTTTTATGTAGTCAAAATTGATATTAGTTTTGTTTAATTTCTGTTTCGTTTCGATTTTTGGTTTGGTTTCGTTTGATTTCGTTTCGTTTCGATTGGTTTCGTTTCGTTTCGATTGGTTTCATTTCGTTTCGTTTGATTTCGTTTCGTTTCGTTTCGATTTCGTTTCGCACTTTACAGGCGCCCAATTTTTTCCCCTTTTTAGAAAGTGACTGTGAAGTCAGAGTCCACGTTTCATATTAGGTTAATTATCGTCTTCTTTTCTTATAAACTCTCCTGAGATTTAAATAATTAAGAAAATTTATTACGTCGAAGGGAGCAGTAGTTTAAGTTTTCTCTTGGCCCAGGTGTTGTTGTTAGTGCATGCAATGTTTGCCAGCACTCTGCGCCAGAGAGCTGTGCTTATGATTATTCTTGTTGATTTATTCTAAAGATACTATACATGGATGCAGACAAGTTCAAAGGACTGTACTCCTTAATTTGGTGTATCTTAATATTTTGACAGATTGTCTCATTTGTCTGATGCCTTAAACAAATCTTCAGAGAATCCTTAATAACAGATTATGTATGGAAGTTCTGCCACAACAGTTGGTGTATGTTGCAGTAAAAATGGTGTATATCCTGCCCACTTCTATTATTTTGCAGTTCAAACACTAGAATCATTTGCTAGAAAGCTTTAAGTCACTTTTGTGCATAAGTATCAAGCTACCAGAAGATGACAAGCAAAAATGGTAACAAAATCAAAATGAATACATAAGCTGTACAAATGCAGATTTGATTGAAATAAATATTGAGAGATATTTGAGATACAAACAATGATGTTGGGGAGACACTCAGATATCCTGATTTTAAGCTGTAAGAAGCCACCAAAGTTAGGGAGAATTTTAATGCATCATTCAATTATGAGTGCCTATCCAGAGTGAAGGTGAAGGTGTCTGTCCAATGATCAAACCAAGCCAAATCTCAGCTTATGTTAGACTCTTAAATCAAGTCTGTAATATGCAGGTATTGGTAGAAATAGACTCCCTCCAATTTTTGACTGAAAGTGATGTTATAAGTTACAGGTAGGCTATGCTACCCCAACCCTATATCAACATTTATTTTTACAAAAGCATGAACATATGTCTGAATACCTTTGTTACTTAAATGATCCATATTTTTAAAATTTTCTAGATTACCAGGATTTTATATGAAATATTAAAATTCTTCTAGATAATGTAATATTCTTAACATTTAAAATTCTTTCACATGTGTCAGTCCATTTACTATGCATACATTTATTTTTTATGCTTTTATAATCTTGCCCTGGTATTAGACAGTGACATTGCATTGCAACTACATTAAATTGGTACATATTTTTAAACCAAAATAGACTAACACAACTGCCCGCTTCTATTTAAGTGTTCTATTTTGAAGATGTTTAATTTCAAATTCAAACATATCTTTTTGTCTATCAGTCGTATGTTGATGCAATAACTGGTGTGCTGAATTGATAGGTTCGGCCAATCATGGCTGCCAGTGGCATTATCATATTGTAAGTGTATTCCTGAAATTTGTACATTGTATCTGTATGAGAATTTTTTTAAAAATGTTTATTGGAAAATGAATGGATCAAATCTTTGCTTATACAGATAATAACTCTTGCACACATTTCAATGGATTCTTAGTTTGGAAATCATCATGATTTTAATAGTTATATAGCCAAAAACTTGGCATATACTGATAGTACTTGCATATGTACATGTAACTCTTAAGTTAAAGACTAAAATAAGGTAATTTTTAAAAAATATCCAGGTTATAAAGATGTTTTACGCTTAATATTTTCATGCCACCATTTTCTCACTTATCATGCATGTAAACATAAAAACTTTCAGTCTGCAATTTTGAGATAATTTTGGCATATGCGATTTATCTTGAAGTACACATGAAACTTGATCTAGATGTTTCAGGTTCATGTTTTAAATTGATTCATTGGTGCAGTGCTATTTCATGATTTGGGCAAAACAGAAATCTGACTATTAAAATTCATTTTTCAAAGCTGGCATCACATCTTTTTTGAAATAACAGAAAACATTACGCTGTAATTTAATATGAATTTGAGAGATTTTTTTTTATTGTATTTTACATTCATATATTTATACTGTGATAAAAATTTTAAACCAAGATTTTAATTGCATGTACCATTACTTGATAAGATGGCTAGAGCTATTGGTATAGTATGAATAATAAATCCCATCAAATGATATGCCTACATATATTTTAATATAAGACTTGAAAATAGGCTATGAGAGTTTATTTTCACACCAAGAGTTTTGAATATTCTGAACAGTCTAATTGTGAAGGTCATAGCAGATGTCCATGAAAAATTCTTAGCAGGACCATATTTTCTCTCCCCTTGGCACTTTCTGATTCATATTTCTCATAAGGAGTGTTTATTGCTCTTATTATTATTTATTTCAACTTTGAGCAATAAGCTCATCAGCATTAAACATAATAACAGTTAAAAACATATGTGAGGCACGCAAAATGCGAAGCCAGTAGGCTTCAGAGTCTCTGCAGAGCGTGCAGTCTCGCTATGGAGAACAACATACAGCTTTCATATATGTTTACATCATATAAGATATTGTGAGATACAATAGATATATATATAATGCTGAAATTATGATTTACCAATTGTAATAGAAAAAAAAATCTATAATTTTAACTAGAGCAATGAATTTCTGAACATAGTTGCATAGATATTTACCAAGGTTACATAACTCTTTGGTATTGTTCGAACTTAATAACTGAACAAGTTTGAACACAGATGGTTTTTTAACATAATAATTCTTAATGTATCTTGATCTTAGTGAATTGTAAAGCGGGCATTTTAACACAAAGTGAAAAACATCTTCAATGTCGTTGTGATTACAAAAAATACATTTTCTTTCATTTCTGGCAATGTTTTTATACCTTCCAGACTCAACTGCTAATGAGTGAGATTCTAATCTATACTTTGTAATACATCTCTTTAATCATAACTCTTTTTATTTTTGACCTACTGACCCAATTTTTTTTTTTAAAAAGTCTTGAAAAATAACTACAGTAGTAAAAAACAACACTGTTAAATATTGTATGAAACAGTTCTCCATGTGAGGAGAAAATTGTGTTTGATCCATGAGCAATACCAGATTAAATTAAAGAACAGTGACTGTGTTTTATGTGACTAGATTATTTTTAGTCAGAAACTCAGACATTTTATAGGTATACTTGTACAGTTTACTCTTGTATATGCATTGATTTTCTTCTCCCATGTTGCATTTGATTTAGTCAGCTGAATATGTGTGATAAGATCCTTCTCAGCTTTGAGGGGTTTACATAATATTGAATTTTTTTATCAAGTTTATTGCAACTTCATGTATATCATAACATCTGCGCTGTGTGTTAAAAAGGAGAATGTTTGATTTTATCCCGATTGTCATTTATTTTTCAGGAGTTCAAATTGATGTATGGTATGATTCATTCGATCAAGTCATTTGTGCACAGGATCGCACCAACAGATTTGTATCCTTTATTCCTAGCAAAATCTTTATCTAACTAAAAACAGCCCATATGTCCCCTTCTTCAAGTTCAAAGTTCAGATCTGACCAAACAAATTGGTACATGAGGAACATTTAGCAAGTGAACATAGCAACAAATCCACATGGTACATAAACAAGTGTATAAACATGTGTAACATCTCTGGAAATTGAGATAGGTACCAGTAAGTAAAACAGCTAGATTTCAATACAGAAGAGTGGATCTGACCAAAGTTAGTGGTAAATGAGGAACAAATAGCAAATACATAGAGAAACAAATCAGTTACCGGTACATGTATAACATCTCTGGAAATGGTGATAGGTATGTAAAACACAAGGGCTGATCTTCTTAAAGTGCATGGGGGGGGGGGGGGAGTGGGGGTGGGGTAAGGGTATAAATGTATTCTGATCAATGGAAATCATCTTTATCACGATTGCTTGGTCAGTATACATGTTGACTGTAAATTTATGCATTGATTTTTTTATGGAAAAATTTTCATGGCATGATTTTCTTGAAATGTTTTCCTTCATTTGGTATTAGAAGGGATGGTTTCTCAAATTTTCGCACTAGTAGATACAAGCTGAATTTTTATGAGACTCCAAGTGGTATGAAGTTTATAATGACAACAGATTTAACAGTGGGTAACATCAGAGATATTCTACATCAGATCTACAGTAATGTAAGTACTGCTATCATACATGCAGTTTCATTCTGAAATCTTGCATGTTTTGCATAGAATTGAATACAGTTTAATAGCCCAATAAATGAGTTAAAAAGAGTATATTCAGATGGAGTTAAGGTAGAGATGGGATTTATTTTCATGCACTGAAAATGCAAACTAACCCATCATAAAATCTCCCAAATCAAAACAATATAAGAACCATATTTCAAGTACCAATACTTAATTGGAAAGAAACATTAGCACAGGAGTATCCCATAATACTTTTGTGAACCATAGATATTGATTACAAAAAAACTAAAAGCATTGTTTTTGCCGCAAAAATAATCTAAAATCCATATGTTAATTTCTTATGATCGTAAAATTCATCAGAGAAAAGAAGATTGATGTAGAAGTATACATTGCTCATGTATTGTTTCCAAGATCTCTTAGTCATTTATATATGGATGCTATCTTCCATGGCAAAATTGAAACTGTCTGGTTCTTCGATTAAATATGATATTTCGCTTTTTCAATTCAGATTTTTGTTGAGTATGTCGTACGGAATCCACAGTGTGAATTAGGACAACCAATCACAAGTGAGCTGTTTCAGACCAAACTAGACGAGTTCATCAGAGGACTTTCTATATTCCCAACAAGGATATCCTAGCAACTCCATTGAAATATTTAGTGATTGTGTGTAATTTTTAAATCGACTTAAATGTGTACATTTACTTGTGTAGTTGCTGAAATATTACATGACACTTTGAAAATTGATAAAAATCTGCAGACTTCAATGCTCTATAAATGACACAAGCAAAAGTTGATATGTAGCATTTTAAAAATGATTGCCTGCTCTTAGTAAAGAAAGATTTTGTTTTTATTTTGGGTTGGCCCGTCCTGGGATCTACTAGTAGATCTTGTAAAGTAATCAACAAGTTGCTGTACATCAGTAGAATGGGTGATGCATGTCTTAACACAAGTTGTTTGTACTGTAAGGTATTTGTGAAGAAAGGTTCTGCATATACGTAATTGATGAGTATTGTATTTGCAATTTGAACTGTACTCTAAAAAGTAAAATAAATCAGTCTTTCAAACCATTTGGTCTCTGTTGTGTTTTTAATACTGTACTCCTAGTTTCCAATCATAATTGAGAAAGTGTTCACTATGTCTTAAATTTGCTCTTTCAAAGCTCAAAGTTATCCAACCTCCATAAGTTATACTCACTGTATACAGGTTTATTTTCACCCCATGTTATTTTTGCCTTTCTTCACATGAATACGAGTTTGCTCTGTTTTGAATTTGCCCAGACATAGTTGCGTTTAAGGAAAAATGATATGAAACATTGGAATTCGCCCAGTCTTAAATTCGCCTGCTGACAACGAGAAGGGGCGAAAAAAAAACCGGGAGAATATTTCCCTGTATACAGCATATAATAATATTTAATTTTAAGGGGGATAAGTGGTATACAATTCATTCAAACTGACTAAGTAACAAGTCTATCAATCGCAATTTATTTGACACTTCGGCACAGAGATAAACTCTGTTGCATTATGTTGATTTATTGATTACATTCAACATATGTGCATATGTGTTGGTAATCATATATATGACAAATTCCTGAATAAGATATTGAAAAGCATGCAGAAGAAAAAAATCTTGCATGCAAATAATGGCAGTTTAGACTTTTATTCTAATGTATCACACAGGTGACTGTTAGGGTCCACAACCATTTAACGTTTGTGTAAACTTGGTGGCATTTTAAAGGTCTATAACAAGAACGTTCTACCAGTTTGGCATTTCATGCATCAAATGATCATAAAATTTACAATTACTATAAAATTCATTAACATGCCAATTTTAATAAAAAAAAAAATCAATAATCAGTATTAAGTTACAAAATATTCGTCAAATTTGCATTAATGGAAATAAAAAGTGCCGTTCCGTGTTGTTAAATTATTTGTATTCATACTGAAACATGTAAATACCATAACACTATGCATGCAAGTATTCTGGTTTTGAAAAAAAAATCAATAAACAATGATTTTTTATTTACAAACAAGTGAATAATTAAAGCACAAATCTATATTTTGTCTATCATTGGGAGGGGGGGTTGCTTAAAGGTTTTAAGGCATATTTTATGTAAGTATTTCAAATACTTTATCAAGTTTGAATTTTCCACCGCGGGGGGGGGGGGGGGGGGGTGGGGGTACATAATCTTGATCCGAATATGCATAGCTTATATATCTGTAAAACATTTTCCTGCGGCTTAAAGAATTAGAAAGGAGTGTAAATTTAAGTACTTCTCCTCCATAATTAACCGAGCATGTCATCTCTATCTATTCTTATATGTGTCTCGCCTGCTCTGGACATCCTATTATTAAGATTCATAGCAATTTCAAAAATTCCGTCATAAATGGCGTGAAAACGTTCCCTTATCCAAGCATAAAGTATATAGATATGACAATGATTAAAATTCAAACGCCGTAATATGTGGACAATGAGATTAATACAACAGTAATTGTGGTAGTTATTTTCATACCAAAGCCGACCATTAAACTTTTCACTAAACACACCCTCGTAAACAAGAAAGAGGAAAGCAATTCTTCTTGCTATATCGCTAGACAACCAGAAGCCTAGCATGCACAGTGCATGGGCGTTAAAAATCTGTTTCATTTCCCATACCATTCATTTCATTTGGTCGCGCGAATTATTTGATAAATGTGGATTCAATAAGGGATCAATATATGAATTGTACAATGCACATGATTTTAGCGAAATCTATTCGATTCATTTTTTTATCGTCCAGAAATATGATTGATGTTTGTTTTCGTCGTAAAACAAATCAATTTATGAAATAGTTATTAATTATGAGTCGCTATTCAAAACATGACTGTATGTTTAAGAAAGACATGTACTGTGCGCTGCAACGCATTGAATGAAACCCACAAAGTAATCTTCTTCAAGCCCAAAGAAATGAGTATTTCTTCTTATTCATTTCATAAACACAGTCGTTGTATGATTTCACCAAATTGGCAATTTATCCAAAAAATGAATGCAGTCAGATATTTTGGTGACATCTGACGAGCAAATTTCGCTGACGTAGGAAACTTCAGAGAGAGAGAGAGAGAGAGAGAGAGAGAGAGAGAGAGAGAGAGAGAGAGAGAGAGAGAGAGAGAGCGATTTGTAAAATAATACATTTCTTGAAAGTTTATGTATTTCTGCGTTAAAAATGGAAATATAATTTAAACAGCAAAATTCGTTTATAACGAATTCAACCCCCCTCCCCCCCCTCCAAAAAAAAAAGATTTTAAAAATATAAAAAAAGAATAAGGACCACCGTATCACAATTACGATCATAGTGAATTAACGCCATTTTGATTTTCAAATAATGCCAATATAACCTTTTCCTTCATGATTTAATAAAATTTCCGTACAATATTTTTACATTCTAATTTGAGTATTAGATAATTTATATGTACATATGCATCTTAAAATTTCGTATATCTTCAATAAAATTTGTCAAAAAGAACATTCGTTATAGAAATAAAATACTTTCAAATATTGCCAGCGGCTAAAACATAGCTGTGTTCGTTATATTCGATAATGTTCTATTGGTTATATAATAAAAGAAGTTTGCCGGAGCATAAATAATAAATCGTTATAGCAGTAAATTCGCTATATCCGTGTTCTTTATATATTCGAGTTTTGCTAGAAGTGCTTTTCAAGATATCCTTACAACATCAGGTCAATACTGTTTTAAAGACAGTGGCGTAAGAAGCAAGTTAAAAGTTGGGGGGGGGGGGGGGGGGGGGGCTAGACTTATCAACAGAAATCTTGACAAGCAAAAAAAATCCTTATGGTTATGTCTAACTTTGCCCCCCTCCTCCTCCTCCCCCAGTTCCGACGCCTATAAAAAAAAATGGTACATCTCTACGATTATTGAACGCAAAATCAACTTTTGCTTATGTGCTGAAAAAAAATATCTAATTTTGATTTTCAATCATTGTCTTCTGTATTCTCTTTTGAGAAGTGGACAGGCATAGCCGTGGATGTAGGCTATGCCTGTCCACTTCTCAAAAGAGAATATGTCTTCCGCAGTACCTGACGGATGTGAAATGGACAGAAGACTCATGACTATGTGAGAAGCGGAGTGGATCGGAAACCCTTGACTTGTGAAGATGTGTCTAGCAGGAGTTATCTCTCTTTCAAACGGGCTTTGTACCTTAAATTGACACACTAGTAAACCAGCGCTGCGTTTATTTTTCAGTCAGTTGAAACAAGGTGACGAAACTCGAGTTTCGCACGAGACAAACCTATATGACTCTCTGACATACTGTTGGTTCAAGACTTTTATCTAATTAAGTTTCTACTAATTATGCGCACCCATTGATGGTTACATAATTTGATTTTGGATGAAGAAGATGGGCAAATAAGGCGTGTAAAATGCCCATATGAGGAATGATTAGTTACTGCAAAATTAAAATATTATTTAATCTGATACTTTTTGTTTAAATAATTAAAAACAATGCATATTTAACGTAACATCGGTTTGTAACCCTTAAATGCTTGAAATAGGTTGATTTAAACAGGCGTATGTGTGTCAAAACCTCCAAATGTGGTGTTTTTATAACTTCAATGTCTTTTCATTTATAGAGTGGGTCTGAGCTTCATATTTTTGTCATAGTCTAAATGCGGTTTAATGGAACTTAAACCGGTTTTAATCAACAAAAACGTGGAGAGGTGACCCACAATACTTTAAAAATGTCATTTTGTCGAACAACAATTGAACGTTTTAGAAAAATAATACAAGTCCGTAAATTCGTGGCCATATTGTATTTAAACAACGCACTTTATTGTGTACAAAACGACTCAGTGGTTAGAGCACCAGACATTAGTTAATTTTATAAAACTTGGTTTTTAGGTTGTGGGTTCGACACCACCAAAACTTAAGGATTAATTATTTTAGTCCTTATCGTTTTTTGAAATTTTTCAAACTGAATATAGTTTAGAAATTATTCTTTTGAAAATGGTATTATGTTGTTGGTAAATCGATTGTGCATAAAAATAATCTAACTTTAAAACTGATTTGATAACAAGTCATAAAAAAACCCATGTAAAATAAGGATAACCCTGACAGATACACGTGTTTCTTGTATTGGTATGTTCCTGTTACGAAATACATCTGTGTTTGAACATATTAATGTTTTTAATTATTGGTGTATTTCTTTTTTAATGTAACTAAACACCAGCAAGTCACAGTATACGTAGATTGAATGCATATTAAAATCGTCTGATTCTATTTTGAATAATCGATGGCTACACTGATTAAAATCTTACAAATATAAATAATTTTCACCATATGGTCGATTCAGAAATCTTCGCCCTTCGTGCATTTTGATCTACATGTGCGAACCTGTCCGAGTTCTGTTACTATACAGTTTTCTTCTGCTTATGTCCAGATCGTTGGCCCCATCATAATGTACATTCTTCTGATGCATAGTGGTTTTTCATAGCTAAAACAAAGTAAAATGTAAATATGTCTTCCTACATGCATGCAGGAAAGAGGGTGGGTGCTAAAGAAGCATTACTAATTAAAACCCCCATTTATACATTTGAAAAAAAAAATGTAATTAAAATTGTATTTTTATTGCAGGCAAATGTTAATATGCGCTGTAAACCAATTCAGTAAGGCTTTAAAAAATATTAAAACTTTGCTTTCCATATTCTTATGATTTATGTGTCAATATAATAGTTCATGTTTGATGGTCCAAGCATATTTATTTTTCAATATATTTTAAAAAGATTTCTCTTACTTTATCCAGAGACATAAATACTGATATGTTATTTATGCCTCTGCAATATCACATGTAATTAAATTTGGCTATTATATCTCTCAGTTTCAATATAGAATATACTCTACATATATCTATATATATATCTACATGTATATATAATATAGAATATTTCAATTAAATTGAAGTATTTATTTTTAATTATTTTAAAATCTTAAACTTTGCATGCACACGATATTATTGTAATATAGTTAGCTCTGGCGCATTTGATTGGTGAGCGAGAATTAAGGTAATCCCTCACACCTTTAAATTGAGGGGATATCCCTCTTGACGCACCCTTGAATATCTGCGTCACAATGTGTTTTTATTGCCAATAATATGCAACTATAATAAATAACACGGCACACTTTAAATGAATTCGATACATTCTACGTACACTCCCTTCCGTAAACTTAATTTTTTAACTTAAAAAAAACCCAACTTAACAAACTTTTGAGTTCATTTCAAACAAAAAATCAAGAAATATAACAGATAATAAAAGATCAGAAAAGCAAAGGAAACCATTTTTATGTACATACATCTTAATTTACATTGCTTTCAAACATTTTAAAACCACACAGAGGGCGAACGGAAAAGCAGGTGCCCGATGGGGATTCCTCGATTGACGTCACAATACACATCTTTAGGATATTGTCACGTGACATTCCAAATCAATGGCATATTTCTTACAATTGTATATGGGTAAAATATGACACAGTTAGGGGCGAAGTGACCGATTAACACCCTAGAAAGGTCACTCTCTGTGCCGATAGGTACCACACACCAGTGTGCAAGTGACCGCAAAGCAGGAGGCCACCGATTGTCGGAGAATACTTGCCAAATTATCGATCTTCCGCCATGAAGACTCGACTCGTACGTTCGTGAAAACGAAACGAGGAAAATAAGTTATGAGCCTTGTTTACATTACAGCTAAACAAGACGCCTGACTCTTCAATTTTGGTTGTGTTGCTGAAATCTTACGCCAAAGGGCGTCTATATGTGAGATGTGAAGTGTTTTTGTGTGCTGATTAGAACCCGAAGAAAAGAGAGAGAGAGACATTTAAATTGGGTTGCTGATGCGATTGAGGATATTGGCTGATTTCTTACGATGGCAAATCATAACCAGAACGGGTCCACAGGGACCAAGTAAGTAACTTCCTATATTTTGTTTGTCAACAGTTGCTTGTGCATGTGTGTGTGTGTGTATAATATTGTCATGACCTACATAATTGGGCGGATCACAAAGGGTTGCACATGTTGCTATATAGATATAATAGGATTATAAATGGAGGGTCTCTGGGGGCTGAGTCAATTTGTAAACATGCTGATTGTCATCAGATAGATCTGTTCTACTACTGCGTGTGGAAGCTCAGCATGAAGCATTGTAAGCTAGCAGTGAGTCATTTTCTGGAGTCAACATAGTAATGATATTATCTTTCAGGAACAGCATGGCAAAAACCAAAAATTTTGTATTGGATCACCATTTATAACATATGTCAGAGGATTTACTTGTCATATGCACAGGTTGCTTGGAAACTAATTGAAAGTTAAAGATTAAAAATCAACCTCGAGATAAAGATTTGATTGGTTCAAGTTCAGGTCAAATTTTAAAATTCAGACAATTCATCTTTGATTTACTGCCTGCTGTTATTGACTAAACTGAACTGAGACTGCAGGGGCCGTGACCTCTCTTCGCTGATTGTCAGCTGAGCACCCTATATTTGCTTGTAGTGATAATTATGTAAAAAAGCTTGATCCATCAGTTGTTGATCTCAGAAACCTCATGGCATCAATTTACATCATGTTTACAGTAATCAATTAGAATCGACCAATTGGAGTCACTCTCTTCATCATCACCATCATCATCCACATCAGATTTATTTAAAGAAGAAAAAGGCAACAGCTTGCAAGACAAATAAATGATTTAAAATATAAAAAATATAGGGTAAAACATTCAGAAAATGTTGGTCTACTCTGATCAGCACCATTCAGAAAGGTAGGAATGATGTACCATTTTTCCTATTTTCAGTTTAAATCATCAAAATTAAGCTCATTTAATACTCAAATGTTAACTACAGTATTTTAGTGAGTACCGCGGTAGTAGTACAACATCTGTATCAATCATACAACAACAAAATTGCTATCAATAAATCCTCTGCAATGGAAATGTTTTCAGTGATGTACAACAAAACATTCAAAATTAGTAGATTTTATGTTTTTTTATATTCTGAATTCCCCTTAAACATTTTCAAACATTGCTCATTTTCTGACTTTTAATGGTATTGGCTCTGACCCTAAAAATGTAGAATGAAAGATTATATGTAATATATATTTACTTTATCAACTTCTGATGTTGAGAAAATTGTAGATCACAATGTACACACATAATGGTCTTTTAACATAGTCTGTTTGGGCGTGGACTGAATGCAGATATTGTCTACAGGGATCGTGATGTCAATGTGCGACCAAACATCAATATACTGCCAGCTATCAATGTACATGTCTAAACATTTTAACCCATGATTATAATATTTTTTATTTTCCTGAATGGAGTATGTAAAAAAAAAAATCTATGCATGAAAATCACACATTGTTGGTAATAATGGTCTTCTGTCTTACAAAATTCTGATACGGATGAAGGTACACAGCATTTTTTGTTAAATTTTGCTAGTCAGACAATACTTAATTTGTCTTAGAAAGATTCCAATACTGCTGAAACCTGAGGTACGACGTGATGCTGATCAGTGAACAGTTTGGATCAGATTTCCCAGCCTCACAATTAAGACTGTGCAGAAAATATTGTTCTTCTTTTTCTTATCTCTCTGAGTTGGTATTACATAAATTACAAAAGATTTTTCTTAAGATTCCAATTTAGGTACAGTAATTCAAGGACATCAATGGGAAATGGCTCATTACTAAACTATATGTGTTTTCAAGAAGGAACATTTTTTTCATTTAATTTTTTGACACTCATTGACAAGTTCAAATTGTGGCAAGACGTAATTTTAAAGTTGACGAGGAAAGACATAATTCTTGGACATTTAATGAAAAAAATAATTATATCTGGCAAAAGATAGATTTAGCAATCTTGTAACTGAACACAATTTTCTTCTTGGAGCTTTCAATGGAACTCAGTGAATGCTTGAATGCCGAGTTTTGCAGACAGAATTGATATCATATATCACTCACGTGAAATTTTAATCATAGTCACGCGTGTATTGGAATTCTTTCAATTTATATAAAAATGGAAGAGATATTACTTAATTAAGGTTGAGATAGATGATTTGAATTTGGAAATTGAGATTGTGTTTTATCATGTTTTTAGGGTGAAAATGAAGGTTTAACATGTTTGTTCTACATATCAATGCATGTGATTAGATATATTAAAAAAGTAGGGCACAAAAACTTCTGCCTACATCTACTGTGTACAGGGAAATATTTGCTCCCCGTTTTATTTTTGCCCCTTTCACCCTAGTCAGTGGGCGTATTTAAGACTGGGTGTATTCCAATGTTTCAAACTATCTCTCTTTAAACACAACTGCGTCTGGGCGAATTCAAGACAGAGCAAGTGTAAAAGGGTGAAAATTAAAGTGGGCGAAAATAACAATGTATACCGTAGTAAATTTTTTTCAGAATGAGATACAGTACCTAATAAATATTGAATTTATATAGTAAGATATCCAGGATACTTCATGTGTAATACCAGCCGTATACAGAATAATTAGGCTTGCAAGATGCTTCAAAGTACATGTATCTAGGGTCTAAAGAAACCTAGTAAACTAGATTATTTTGTCATCACAATTGAAGTGCGGATATCAGATGCTCATGTCATGTAGGCATCTCTAGAGCCTCTTGAATGCAGCATAACGGTACAATGCGGCTTGATTGCCTTTATCTTGCACATTAGCGAAGAAGGAGAATCAAATCAAGTCAGGAATGTCCTTGTGTTGATCATTTAGTAAAAAGCAAGGTGCAGGACACCAAGAAACAAATAAAGGAAGGGTTAAACAACAACATGATCAAGGAAACGTGTACATGTTTGTTGACAGTCCCGGTTATTGTTGAGGCAGCAAGACAGAAGGAAGTTCATCAATCTTGCATATTAGATTAGAGGTGCACCGTGAGCTGTTTAAATAAATTGATCCAATCTGTAACAGGCTGCTGGTGTCAAAGTCACTGCGCTGCTTTTTGAACTAAAAGATAGAAACATTCTTTCACTAAAACACCTTTTCACACTGACACAGGAATATTGTATGTAAGGGGAGCAACTTTAATATTGGTGCTCAGATATTTTTGAGTCAAGTGACATATTGGTAGCTGAGGAACAGAATAGATGCATGCCAACACTGAAATATCACCCTGTGGTGAGGAAAATCTATAAAGCAGTTTAAGTGATGGGGCGTAGAGCCTCATCGCTTCCGTGTGTTTGTGACTGGAATCTCTGTTGTCGTGCAAAAAATCCTCAAGAGCTTTTTTAATGGAGAGGTAGAAGAAAATTGTTAAATGGATTTTCTTTTGAGACGTGATTTCGGAGCATATTAGTACGATGCTGTTGTACAACAAACTTTTCCTTTTTTTTAATCTGAGATAATCAGGATGAGAAAGAATTTTATCTTCTGTAATGTGTTGGATTTGCTCTGATCAGAAATTATGGGAATATAGATGGCTGATAAGAAGTCAAACACATTATTATAAGCAAAAGATCAAAAAGCATACACTATTCTACTGATTTGAATAAAATTTACATGATGACTATGTTATCTTTTTAAATTTATACTTGTAATTAACTTTCAGTAAAATCATTTAAGACATTGGATATTGGTGAATTTGAGTTTATTAAAACAGGAACTTTAATCATGTGTATGATGAGAAATAATGTGGATGTGGATCATGTGTATGATGAGAAACAATGTGGGCCGAGTTTACATACTCATCATGAGGAACTGTGAAGTACCGTGATAAATAAACAGTAATAAAAAACATGTACCAGGATGTAACAGTATCATGCATTCATATACATAACATCCCCATCCTTCCCCCACCCCATTTCATGTGTTGGGTGGGGGTAGGGGGGTAGGAGTTGTATGTCAGATGTGTGTACAAATCTGCGGCATAACATGACTCAATTCAGATGTGATTTGTTTGGTGATATGAAAACCTCTTCATTCTCTTAGTCTGAAGATTGAAAGTACTGATACATGTACAATGAAATTCTTATTAACAGGTCTTTTATCCAGAACATCGAGAGATGCTCACTGAATTGTGGTTATATGATTCAGATTTACTTGTAAATAAGAAACAGTGTACTCAATTAGCAAATGTAAGGCACAATCGAAAGAATTTAAAGTTTTTATAAACCACTAGAAAGACTTATAAGTACGCTTAAGCGTACCCATTGAAGTACACTTGAGAGTCTTCTAGCTGACATAGTAAACATGGTAAAGGTACTTGTACTGGCGGGGTAGTGCAAGCAGTTGTTGATAGTATTCTGTTTCAGTAGAAATAGTCACTGAACAGATGTTACAACCGCAAGTTGTCAGCATTCACTACAGCCGTTATCGTATTTCATTTGACATTTTGCCTGAATTGGGTTTATAACATGCAGGAGTATCAGAGAATGTGGGCTTCCTAGTTCAAATGGAAATCAAAGGTTAATGATTAATTACATATATAAGTAGGGTAAACTTTGCAGGTTTATTCATCACTCTTATGTGCATCAGCAACATTTGATTATATGGTAGAGTAAACCTTTGGTCTTCTGACATCACTAACTCAGATGGCAAGTTTTTGTGCATCAACAATATACGGTAAGTAGAGTAAACTCCATTCATTACCTACTGATGGCAAATATTTGTGTATCAGCACAGTTTGATATTATATATAAGTAGAGTAAATCTTTGGTCCATTCCCCATTCAATGATTGCAAATTATCATATATTGATCAGCACAGCAGTGCACTATCAGAAAAATATAGGAATCAGATTAATGAGAAATTCTTCCTACTGTAATTATTTATTAATGATCAGACCAGAGGGAAGATGATTGATATGACATGTTCTAGGGGTGTCTCAGGGAAGCGTAGGAACCCTCCATTCTGTTAAAAAAAATGAACTTTATTTATTTTACAACGATTGATAAGCAAGTTCTACAACTTATATTAATATCTCTCGTTGGCACGGATGTAAGCGCGAGGGGGTCAGTGGTGTGGGAAGAAGCCGGAGTACCATTCTGTTCCTCAGAGAGAGGAATCAGGTCTACAACCTCTCCCTAAATTCCTGTCCACCCAGATATAAGCTATTAATTCCAGGTGCCAGATGACCATGTGCAAAAATTTTCTGTGTTTATTGATACAAATTATAAAAGCCCACTGTTTGATAAGACTTGAATGCAAAAGATTAACATTTTAGTATTGTTTGGTCTTAATTAATGCATGTATCATTATTTAAAAATTTTGGTACTTTTCCACTTGAAGTCTAGAAAAAATATCTTGTGGCTGTGTTGTATGAAAAATGTTAACATGGAGAAAAAAAACATCAGAAATTCTAGGCAACGGGATGAACTGAATTATTAAATGTGTCTCTATTTTACTTTACTATACATGTATCTGATTGGTCAAGATGCATCCAAACAATTGATTAAAAATGCTTCTCCCTGTATTATGTAACTGTACCTTCCATATCCATGGCAACAGGTGATATTACCAAAAATATTGACTGTAAAATTCATATTACTTGTATATTTTTTCTTAGTTCTTGTTTGTGAATTGAAATAATTTATTAAAGCATATGAAACAAAGAATAAGGCAATGCAAATTTAATAAACTTTCTTTAATTATAAGGTACCCAGGTAACCATTTGTCTATTTGAATTTGTGCATGCCTTAAGAATTTATAATATTAATAAATGCCAGTGAGGGTAACATATTGGAAATCATCTTCTTTTGTCAACCTATGTGCAGCATTTACTTCTTTTAAATTCACTTGCCAGTACAAATCGGCATACATGTACATGTATGTAATGTATGTATATCAACAATACTGTCCTGGCAATCGTGTCTTCAGTAGGACCAAAACCTTTCCTCCATCAATATTACTTTATGATAAAACATCATATTTACCTGTAAATGCAATGTTTTTATATCCATGATTTAGCATATCGCATATACACTTAAGCTATCAGTATTTCCTAAGAATATTTTTAAAGACAATTTGCAAAACAAAGGATGTTTTTTCCTTTGACTGATGCTTTCACTCTATAGAAAATCAAAAACAGTAAGTCTGGGTTACTGGATGTTGTTTTTGCTCGAAATTTGTTTTGCTTCTGAAGCAATCATAGAATGCTGTTAATGACGCCCCTATTATCACTTTGGGAACAATCACAAACAAGATAATAGACATTATTTCATGTCTTGTCCACCAAGGAATAGCTCTGTATATTCGTGATGCATATGTTACTCTTTGATAATAATATTGTGCCGGAAAGGAGGAGAACTCTTGACTCTAAGATTAGACCCCAAAGGAAAGGGAAATCTAATGCTGCATTATATAGATTTGACCATCGTTTCCAAAGGTAAGACTAAAACAAAGCTCAGAAATTTTTACGACTTCGAGTGAAGTGGAATAAAAAGATTGTCGTCATGGGTTCTAGTTCATTTGTGAGCGTTGATGTTTAGGAAGACATGCTCATCAAAAATAAAAATCAAGGCTAATTTTAAGTAAGAATAAAGTCCATAAAATCTATTCAATTCAATCAACATTTACATTTATTTTTACAAAAGTATTAAGTTTATGAAGTAATTGACCAGAGAAAAAGTCATTGATTTATTCAAAACAGGGAATGGAGAATTTGAGGTGTAATTTAATTACTGATAGCTTGTTTCTGTTACTGTGAAGTTTCTTGCCTCTGATGGATATAGTGATGGGCAATTTTGAAGGGTTTGTGGTAAAAATATGTTTTGTGCACTTTGTCAATTATGAATGAATTTTTTGTTTTTGATAAAGATGTTGTGTAGTAAAATATAGATTTCTTTTTTATTTTTTGTGCTTAAACATGTTAAAATGGTTATATGTCATTTTGGAGATTTGGCACATATTTGCTGACATTTTCTGCCATTATTAAAATTTTACAATATTTCCATGAATGTCTGAGGAAAAATCCATGTTGCATAATCTTGTTTTGATTCCATTAGTACATGTAACATACAGAGAAGAAAAGGGCAGCAACATCACTATAACACATTATTAAATCAATGGCCTCTGAAATTATAAAAAAAAGGTGTGTAATCTTGGTGAAAGCATGTCTTTCCATGTGACATAAGATTTTTTTTTTGTATCTGATCCTTTTATCATGCAGGGAATGGATCAAAGAGCTAAATAGCTATTACTGTTGACAAAATCTGCTTAGGAATATTAAACTATAATATAATGGGTATGAAGAGTCAGGCAAAGAAGATCAAGGAAGATAACAGCCATCGAAACAATGTTCTGCTATTTTGATGCATTCCTAACAGACTCTATAATAGAAAGAAACAATTTAAAGTCCCTGGTTCAACAAAAATGTTCAATAATTTTGGAACTTAATGATAGAAGTTGTAGAATAACCAATGCATCAATTATGAAATATAGTATCTGCAGAAATTGCTGTTATTCGGCATGGATTGCAAAGCCCAGAGTCTGAGTCCATTAAAACATTGTTGATTTATAATTAAAGATATACTAACTACATTGAGAATTGAGATAGATGTACCAGGTATTGTATTGATATTCTGAAAAATGAGTTTATTGTTCAATTTACAAAAAAAAAGAACCTTCAAGAGAATGTTTTAATAGGTCTGAAGGTATGCTTGGAATTTGTATTTGTTTTCCCGGTCTAGATTTGCATTCTTAGTGCCCTACCAGGGGAAGAACAGTGAAGTAAAAACTCCCCTCTTTATTTTTACAAGATGGTGGAACTGTCTTGAGGAGAGTGAGCCGATCTTGCTTTACCCCTGCTGAGGTTCTACCAGTGTTCCTAGCAAGACAGATATAGGAATCTATATGTATTTTGGCAGAGGTAGAGCTATGATGTGACCGCAGTCTGTGTAGAGAAACATTTACTTTTACCCACAGTGTGTCCTTCATGGGTAAAACACCGTCAGAAACGGATTGCCTCTCTATGCTGGACAATGCAGAAAGCTTGACACTCTGCACTTTTGATCTGAGACAATTAGAGGAAGTGATGTAGTTAATGAAGTCTTAGTCAAAGGAACTGCTTCCCAATGGGATGATTTCAGTAGTAAACAAGTGGAGAAAGCCTGGAATTCTCTTGGGTTTTTATGTTATAAATGAGTGCTAACGATTGGAGCTCTCCTGATTGCAGGTAAAAACCAAGCTCTCATCAGGTGTAAGATGACAGGTGTTTACTGTGAAGGTCCCCTTGGATGGAACTTCACGATTTTCTCAGTATTTTGCATAACGTACAATGTATATTACGTAAATAATTACTAAAATGAAATAAACAGCTTCTTTCAATTGGGGCAAGTACAAAAACAAGTCAAAGAACCAATACAAAATATTTTAATTATTTTTAGATCGCTTCATAAGGGTTGCATATTTTGACAATTTGCTTCTTGTTCTAATCATGTATATATTGAAATGGCTCACTATCCCTTGTTGTGTTCATGCTGTTTTATATATAAAAGTGTCAAAAACAGTGATGTCGTGTCATAATTTCTCAACAAACTTGTCTATGTTTGTACATTCTGTCACTTGCAGCTTCACCCACACGTCAGATAATCAGGATCAGATTTACTTTTTTTAACACTCTATATTTGACTTCAATCAAAAACATATAAAAGACTTGTAATCTGACTAATAAGGAGTGCATGGTTTCTTTGATATTATGTAAATGAACAAAATAAAAGACAATTGTATTGGATAGTAGCTTAAAATTTGGCTTTGATCCTTGTATATGCACGTATGTATATACATGTACCAGGTATATATGATATTCTGCAAGGGAATATTTTGTCTAACGTTATTCACAAAATGATGCAGATACAGTTTATTATCAACCATATGTTATTACAGGTAGAAAGAGATATTTTTCTTCATGTATGGTTCAATGAATAAGATGATTATTAAAGCTTATATCCAGGCCTGATTTAGCTCTGATGCTGTGTGAAGACAAATCGGATAAAGTCCTTATTCATAGAACATCATCCATTACCTGCCGATTCTGGCTAATTAGACGTTGATCACCATGGCAATATGAAATGAATTCCATAAGAACTGAAGCCTTGTACATGGTTTTTCATTAGTTGAGAAGGCAGTGAGGGGATACAAAAGTGTAATCACCAGAACAATTTTCCTCTTGATTTTCTCGAATAACGTCAGCGTCTTCTGTGTGGACTCCATTGTGTCAGTGACACCATAGTGGTCTGCTTCATAGAAACGTTCCTAACCTTCAGTGAACCCTGTGGCCTCAAATCGTGTAGGAAAGTGCTAGATTTCAATTTCCGACTTCTTCTTGCACTCTGAAGATGGTTGCATTTGAATCAGACTGTCTTTTATCATTTAAAACTGTGACAGTAAATTTATTGTAAATAATTTTTGAATTTCCTTTCTAATATCATTATTTTGTGCTAGTTTTCATTAGAACATCGGTTAAATTTGGACGAGGAAAAAGAAAAGAATTGGAACTTTAATTAATATTTCTCAATCACCTGAATTCGAAGGATTTTACACTCAAAAGTTCATCCTCAAAAATACCATTTATTGATACGATCAATATATAGGTTCTATAAGATATTTAGAAAATTTAGTTTGATTGGAATATGCCTTCTCAGGATTTAGCAGCGAATTCACCTAAATGCAGGTTGGTTAATAAAGTTTCTTTGTTTAGTCATTGTTAGCTATCAATTAAGACTTTAACAAATGTTTTTAATTAAAATTTGTCATTAGTTACCCTTTAATCTTAGAATATTGGACAGCTAAGAGTGATAGATCTATCGGATGCATTGCTGTATGTTTTTCTTTGAAAGACTTCAATTTAACTAATTGCTTTCATTAAAAGTCAGAATATTGATCATCTGTGTCACAGACTAGATATCAAATCTGTTCATTTGCTCAGTGAAATTTTTGTTGTTGTGATCATGGAGACAGCTTACACTGCTAATTCCACTGGGGAAAGTGTTGAAGTGATTGTTGTTAAGATGGTTGCCCGACCAAGCTGTAGATAATCCTGCACAGTATGTTTTACTAGTTTATGATATAGACATGAGGTATTCAATCTTGTCTTTAGATTTATTTTCTTCTAAAACCAAGGGGCACATTGTAGTTATTAATTAATTAAGCCAATGGTCACATTATCAGTGCAGTTTCTCTTAATAAATTGAGTAGAAGGTTTTTTTTAATATCATATTGTTTCATATATTGCACAACATTTCTGCTACCCTATTTACTTCCAGAACCAAGGGGCTTGAATCTCACAAATGACAATTATCCACAATAGTAATTAAGAATGATATATCTGGCTGACAGAGCAACCAATTAGTTAATTGTTGTGCGCATATGAATTCTAGGATTTGCTCAATTAAAATCCTTCAATCTTTTGAGTTCTCTCATGGATCAGCAGGGTGAGGGTTTAGAGCATGTAATCAATGTTATATCATCAGAAATAAGTACACACACTCAGTATTTAATTCCTGAATTTGTACATGAACATAGAGTTCCTGCTTATCTTTAATTAAGAGGTTTTTCTCGTAAATATCAGCCAAAAATTGCTTTATGGGGAAGGATAAGTGCAAGGTGGGCTTTTATTATTGAATACAACAATTCAGCACAACAATACTATCAAGGAATGGATGACAAAGCAGAGAATACTGCCCCCTCAAAACAGCTCTGACCTATATATGGGGCATTTACTGTTTGTTTACAGTAGAGCCCATATTGGTCCGTGTTTGAATTGGAGACTATATGCCTGCAGGGAGACACGAGGTTTCCTCTCAACTGTCAGGTGTTGCCATAGTAACCAGGTGATATAAAGTGCAAACCCATAAACTGAAATTCAAAATCAAATGTCCATGATGATTTTTGCATGGAAGCAATTGTATTTTAAAACAAGAAAAAGCCAGATAAGACACTAAAAACATTAAGACCATTAATTTTTCTGTCAAAGATGATGGAAACTTAGTGAGTAGAATTGTATATTTGCCTTTGCATTCATCATGGTCCTTTCCCAATTAAAAGTATGTACGGCCAACTTGCTGGTAGCGAATTATATTCAGCATGCGCGATACTTGGCGGGAAATGGTTTTTCAAGAAGTTATTTGGAATGTGCCTATTCTTATACATATATGAAAAGCATTTAGTGATGCATATGTACTTGATTTGGTGGAAGCGCCTTTCTGCCACAACTTTAACGCTAAAAGGAATACTCAGCCAAATGTAATACATTTATAGTATTACATTAGCTTTGTCCAGAATGCTACATCTCCATCTGATTATGTGCCAGCCCATACCTGATCTCTACACCTGTTCCCTCACTGTTTGGGTCTGGTCAATTTGTAACACTTAGTATAATAACTCATAAATGACTGTGTTAATAAAAGGTTAGCAAGTGCTCTGCATGTGTTTCCCTGTACTGTCTGTTCTCTGATTAGATTACCCAGTGTGCCTCAGTGTTCACTCTCACAAGAGAATTTCTGACGCAGCTCTTTTTGTGTCACAAAGAACTATATTTTGTCTTGAACCAAAGAGAGAGTGCATGGATGAAATTGCAGATGGTTTAATTAAACACAAAACAATAATCTTGTCAGTTGGTGTGCAGAAGAAGCAATTGCAAGATGAACTAAATGATTGTTGTGTGGAGTTGATAGTGTTGATTCTGGATCAGGATGAACCCCTTTTAAATGTTTTCCTGCACTTTTAAAATGGTTAGATTTTAGAAATTAAATTGCAGACCATTGACGTTCTTGACACTTTTTAAGTTGATTTATGAATGGTTGCAGAGAATGGAAAAGGATATATAGACTTGAGGAATTGTAGAAAACAATGACAATGAACAATTGTGTTCTTATCAGTACACAAGGAAAGAAGTATACTAGGCTTTAGTTTCCTTGTTGAGGGTGTGTAAGATATACCGGTACTCTCCCAGTGAATGTGCACTTACAGCTCATCTTTATCATAAAGACACATTGTTGAACACTTGCCTTTTCCTTTATTGCTTCCTTACACACACTCATAATGCGCATTTTTTGAAATACTGTGACACAATGCGACCCAGAAGTGCAAGTTATCAGTATACAGTAAAACACGCTTATAACGAAGTCCCAGGGACGGCCAACTTAACTTCGTTATAAGCGTAATTCGTTATATCCGTCAAGTTTACAACATGAAATAGAGACTTGGGAAATGAAATTAACTTCGCTGTAAGCGTCAATTCATTATAAGCGTGTTCGCTATAACCGTGTTTTACTGTATTTTTAAGTACATGTTTCATGTACTTTGAGGATATTATATAACTGTAGGGCTAATTTTTCTTTAATAGTCTAGCTAATAAATAAATACAAAGTTTAAAACTGGAACTGAAGTTGGAATTGAAAGAAATGAAAAGTTGATAATTGGATATGAAGTTGATTGGTCACATAAGCAAATTCTGTGAAGTCCAATAGGCTAGCTATTATTCGACTCTATTGTATGCAGTATTTTTGTATAGAGAATCATTGTAAGCTTAAATACTTGATACAAGATTGCTCATGAACTGTAAATATGTATTGACTTTGACCTGAGTCAATTAATCAAGTTCAAGGTCAGGGCATATTTTTTGCAAGGGGTTTTATCATTTAGTGAGCTTGTTTATACATGTGTATTACCTTCATTTACATTTAAGTTTAATTTATAATATTTTTATTTTTCAGGGTTTTCAAAAAAAGCAGTCCAAGTGGGAAGGTAAGCTGGTAGACAATGAGAACACTGTTGTACTAGAACCATTTTAACAAGACCTTGGACTTTCAGCAGGACGTATCTATCTATTTCTGCATCAAAACAAGTTAAAATGATGCTGGTTTCAAGTGAAATATACACTGATTGCGTAGTCATAGCTCAAAAGCCAGACAAATCTTGTTGATTTCAAAGAGCAATGGCTAGGTGGCCTACAATGAAATAGACAGGCCTACGTCACAATGCTGTTTGACACCAACTACCTAAAGTCCAAGCTCTTGTTAAAATGGTTCTAATATAAATTTATGATAAGTATCTATCAAGGAAATAATTTTACAGCAGTTTTTGAGTACTGGTATAACCTGGGTTGGAGTAATACATAAACATGTACATGTAGTACATTTTGGTTAACATGTATTTACGTGAAATGACTTGAAACAGTGCACTGGTAACTTTTTTTTTTAATAAATCACTGCATAGTTACAAGTACCTACATGTATTTAGCCAACTTATCTGAAAGGATATGGCTGAAATGAAATCATTAAATATTGGAGACTATAACTGTAATTTTTTTCTTCAATTTTCAGATAACTACATACCTAGGAAAACGAGACTTTATTGATCACCTAACTCATATAGATCCCATAGGTAAGAGACACAAGAGAAAGAAATTCATTGGATGCAATTCAGTGATCTTTGAACATTGAGGTAGACTCTGATGAACCTCAAGGTGAGCTACGTTCTTATCAGAACAACTAGGAATTGTGTAACACGTACATCACATTTTGGTGTATTTGATACATGTACATGTATATCATAGGAACAACAACTTTCATTTCTCTGTCATAATATTGTTTGAGGAATAAATGAAATGCTTTATTAAGGTACCTCACTACACCTACACTTATACTTTTTAAGACACTAAGTCACAAGATGGCGATTTAAATGTTTTGTTGAACTGTTTTAATCATTCGAGTAGGTTGTATATCCTCTTAGCTCAGAGGTTAAAGTATTGGACTTCTGAACCGCAGATCATAAGTTCGAATCTGCGGGGAGCTTTTGTTCATGTTAACTGAATTAAATTTTTGAAACTGTAATTTTTCATCCAAAATTGCACATTTTTTGCCTAATAGACTTAAATATTTCTTATCCATTATGATATCTATCATAATCAAGTAATTTTCTGCTGATTTGAGAAAAATATTTCACGGTGTAGTGAGTCACCTTAATAATCAAGATGACATTTTTTTGGGCATGTATTCTAGCTATTCTATTAATGTATGTAATTATCTATTCTTAGAATTTTTGTATTATAATTTATGATAGTTTACATATGCCAGTTATCTTCTTGAGTTTCTAAAACAATCATTTACTCGTGTGTGTTTTCTTTATTTGATAAAAATTGAACTTCAAATGATAGATGGAATACATGTATTTGATACTTTTATAAATATGGAATAATAGTCTACTATTTACATATGAATAAGTCTGGTGTCAACAAAAACTATCTTAATGAAATATGTGTATATTTACAAAAAATTTTATTCCATTTTTATTGTTGATTTTTTTGTGTATTAAAAATAGCTTTGTATTAGAATCATCTGCTATGATGTAATTTTAATGGAGTATGTTCATGGTTTTTGTCTGCACTTTTAAGATATAGAAATGTTGTATTACAGATGGAATAGTTCTGATTGATAAAGATTCCCTCAGAGGAAGGAAAGTATTCGCCCATGTGTTGGCTGCGTTTCGTTATGGACGTGAAGACCTGGATGTGCTCGGTCTGACTTTTAGAAAGGACCTTTACTTGGCCAATTATCAGGTGTATCCCCCAGTGGAGGACCAGGCTAAACCCCTCACAAACCTACAGGAGCGCCTCATCAGAAAGCTAGGACCAAATGCCTACCCCTTCTACTTTGAGGTAAAATTCCTGAGGCATGTTCAGCAGAGCGAGTATTCACAAGCGCTTGCCAAAGTTTGTGTTGCAGGTATAGGGAATTTGGCCTGCGCTTGCTCTGTTTAACACATGTCTAGTTTCCTCTGAAAAATTATTTAACATGTTTCCAAACTTCATATGAATTATTTTTTATTTCTTTGTTTGGTATCACTTTTTAACATGTTCTGATATTCTATTTGAAAAAAACTAATTGTAAATTATTGTTACTTTTTGAGTATAAGGCATAATGATATTTAACTAATGTACATGCATGTAGCTTTTCAAATAAAAATTATCATTTACTGCCATGTTGTTCACTAAAAATCTAACATGTTTAATCTCTTATATAAAAGAGTTGTCCTGGATTGAAAATTTCCAATGTCTCTGGTTTGATTTATATATTTTATTTTAAATTAATTTTGATTTATGTTACTAAAAACTGTTACATTTTTCGTAACTATGTGGGAGGTACTGATAAATACACACCCTGTTTATGTAAAAGCCAGGTGTTTAACCTTTGCCAACTAATAGTTCAGTGGAATCAGTGTTACATTGGCTGTAAAATAAACATTTAGGTTGAAAATGAGGTGAAATGTCTGGGTATAGTAATTGTTAAAGCCAAGATGACTTGTTAATGACTCGTTACATTGATGTCATTGAATAGATTGGCTAACATTGATGACCTTCTTATCTTCATTCAAGTTCTTTTTATATTTCAACACTATAGTCATACTGGTAATTCTAAGTAATTAACACTGTTAAATTAAAATGATTGTGGGGAGCAGTCAAGTTTTGAAGATACTAATGTTTAGAAACTGTGACGATATGGACTTAATGTGAAGATCTGTACATTACGAAAAACTCTGGGTTTTTTTTGTTTTTTTTTTTGGGGGGGGGGGGGGAGGGAGAGGAGTTGTGCCCCTTTTATTCAAGTATTTGCAAACATTGCCTTTCATTCTGTGTAACATTGTCAGATAGGTGAGGGGTATATTATGTGAGCTTACTCACATTTTATTTCATTTTGTAAGGGCCATTTCTATTCAGATTTAATCTTACAAATGTTTTTTAAACAATATAGTTAGACTTGTACAATTTGGATTTTGATTATCTCCCCTTTGTTATTTCCAGCTTCCTCCAAATACCCCTGCTTCCGTCACACTACAGCCGGCTCCGGGGGACACGGGAAAGGTGAGGCTCCGGAATAAAAAAAACAACAACCTTAACACACCAAACGGCCAGCTGTAAATGTCTTATACAAAATGTACAGAAAACATTGTTTTAACACACCAAACAGCCAGCTGTAACTGTTTAATACAAAATGTACAGAGTACATGGTCATGTGAGGGCCTGAAATCAGGGGAAAAAAACAAAACAACTAACTGTCTGTTCTTTCTGTTCTATTCAAAGTTTATTGAATACATGGTTGGTTATATTTTCTTAATCACCTTTGTCAGTGATTTTGCTTTATTATACATTGTCCTTATACATTTAAAAAAAGAAGAAGGTATAAATTGATTAATGAGATATAATAATATTTGATTTAGTCTAAAGACAATATAGACCAAATAAGCTTTGCATATACAGCTTTTTCATGGGAAGATTGAAATCGTTGGATGGCTAGAGACCATTGCCCCTTGTATAGATTACTGGTATATCATGAGTAAAGTGCTAATGATGATAAAATAGTTAAATTAATCCAGATCTTAGCAGAAACAGCTGGTGCCATCTACTGGCCGAGATCAATACTTCTCATGTCACGTCATTACTCACGTACATACCTCATCTTTAGAGGATTGCGCAATAAATCAAAGAGAATTCAATGAAATTCACGACAGTCAGTCTATTGTGTATGCTCCTTGATGGATATCCAGTTGATATGCAGTGGCAGATCAACCTTTTGACTTCAGATTACCTTATTAACTGCTTTCTTGAGAGAAAAAAGAAAAAAACCATGCACGTTACTTGGACTTCCAAGACTTAGCTTTTCATCGAAACCATTCTTTTTATTTCGATATAGATAGAAGTTGATATTTTTTATTTTTTGAATACAATTTACTGATAAACATGCAATCACCTTTTCGATTTTTTGTATAAATTTCATATATGTCTTTTCCAAATTCATATTCATTGCTGTGTTGCTTGCTTTGTTCAGTTTCAAAATATTTATAATTTCCTATCCACTTGCAACTCATTGTGTTATGAAATAAAAGTTTCTGCAAATGGAATTAAGATTTGAACAGTATGTACATTTATAAAGACTGTAAAATTGATGTCTTGGAGATGCTTGAT